>NW_026933044.1:0-5452 GCF_032062105.1 Saccostrea cuccullata
ATGAAAAAAATGTCAAGTAATCTTATCATTGATGCACTTTTATTTAATTTAATGCAGTCATATTGTGAACATTTCCAGCTCATTAGGAGTGGGAATGACCTCCAGGGGTTCATAACCTTTATACCATTTAATTTACATAACATAATAACACAAGAAACAAAATTATGGAGAGTCAAATGGAAAAACTTTCCAACTGTTCAGGAGTCACATGATCATTTGTCATTACAGGGACAGGGAGTGGATTGGCTCATGGCCCCCCCCCCCCCCCCCCTTGGAATTTGCAGGACTATAATATATACTGGAGGAAATAAAAATGACTTTGTATGCCCTAAGTGTCCCTCCACCTTAGAAAACAGACCCAAACATAACTTCTTTTTTTTTTTAGCTTCTCAGGAAATTCTGGTCCTGGAAACCCCCCTCCCTCCCAGTCCCAGAAAAAAATTCTGGATCTTGTAACTCAATGTAACGTTGATAACGGGGATAACTCTTCAGAATGTCAAAGCATCGGATGACCTTTGATCCTTTAAACTTGAACCTAACCGTTTGCATTTCAGACTATTTTACCCAAATCTATACCAAAACTTTGTACTTACCGATTGTCATTACAGTCAAAACTGCCATAGCGACCCACTGTATTAAGGGACTCACTGTCATATGTGACCATAAAAATTCCCCCCAACGCTTTTCCCTATATATTCTACCTGTATTAAACGACCACCTGTCTTACGCGACCAACGACCATGATTCTCCAGACCAATTATAGTAATTTCAAGCAATTTTGCCTGAATTTAACGACTACATAATTTCCGATTCTTACTTTCGATTTTGGTCGAGCATTCTTCGTTTTTGGTTCAAAACAACTATAGACACGCTTTTATTTCATTTAAAAATTATATAATGCGAGTTTTACGAATAAATCGACATTTAAAAATGAATATTTTTACTTACGCTTTGATATTTATTGAATAAACATAAAAATCTAAAACATAAACATCACATTTTTCTGTCCAGTTAGTCTAGGTCACCTACACGTTTGTTGCATCGATGCATGGTCTCACACCAAACGTCTAGGAGCATTCCACTATAAATATTTTTACTTCAGAACGAGGGTTATCCAGAATTTGATAAAGCCTGTGATTGGTTGAACAAAAATAAACATTTGACAGCAGAGTTTTGGCTGATCTTAGAATCGACTTTCCTTTAAAAACATCACAGAAAGTATGCCTGGAGAAATTAGCAAATAGGTTCGACATATTTGCAGTGCTAGCTACGGGTTATGGGAAGTCAATGTTATACCGAAATTGATGCTTGAAGTTGAAGATTATTTACAGTGTGCCATACATTTATATAGGTCATTAGTCATCTGGTACACACAGTGCGTATGCAGGTGTAGGAGTTTGCAGATGAAATAATAATCAGTCTAAATGTCAGAGTACACACTTTCTAATCACTTGCTGAATTTTAAAAAAAAAAAAGAAATATATAGAATGTTTGACAGTATATGCTTATTTACTTTTTAAATGTAATGACTCAGCGGAGTCGCCATAAAAATTTAGAGTTAACGTTCTTTAACAGCGCCGCCCCGTGGTGAAAATTTTATCTACAGTATGCTCCAAGGCGTTTGAGTGGGGGGTCAAACGAAGCGTGACCTAGGCTACTGTCCAGTGATCGAGCGCCATTTTGAAACAGACGTTCGAGGTCGATCCCGATGTAATTTCATACTATAAGGATAAATGGATATTCAGCTATAAACACACTGTTAACTTTAATTAACAAGTAACTAAATCATAGATGTTTATTTAAGTGCATTGTGTCAACAACGGGTATGAAAACACACGCTAGCTAGCACCCACACCATGTGATAATTGATGTGATTTAAATAGCTGGTCACAAACAGGCAATTAGACACGGTAATTCAGTAATGAAAAAAAATTATTTACAGGTAAATAAATATTTCAGTCATAAATATAATTTAATTTGATACCAAGTGCATAACAAAAATCATGATACAGTTTTTTCCTAGCAATATGCAAAACATACTAAGTTATATATAGGCTATCATGTAAAAAAAAAAGGGGGGGGGGGGGGGGGGGGTTTGCATTTTTTTTATATTGTATGATAAAATATTAATGTTTTCAGATGTTCACAATATTCCCCAATGTTCAAAGGACTTATATGCGAATCAAGAAATTTTTATTTCTTAACAGGATAATTATGAAAGCATTTTAGAGTTAAGAGTTACCTATTAAAGAGTGGAAATAAACATAAGGTGTTATGAAATACATTCAACATACACATGTGATTTTTTTTAGCATTGTATATTTGAACACTGCAGAAAATAAGCAACCTGTATTAAGAGACCACCTGTCATATGTGACCTTTTTTCCTTTCTCCATTGGAAGGTCTCTTAATACAGGTTTGACTGTATTTAGGTCCTGTAATCTTCATGAAATATAATCCAATTAAAACACAAAATGAAATAATTCCTATATGCAACGATGTGTATACCACACTAGTAGCCTACTGCACGTGCAGTGAAATCTAAAAATGATAATGCCAATGGTAAAACTAGTACTTAAGTTGGGTACGTGAGGAAGCCCAATGTGATGCAGGTGTTCAAATACATGTATAGTGCAAGAACAAATTGAAAATTATAACTTACGAAAGATGTTTTATCTTAACTTTCCATCTAGGCCTATTTCCAAAAACAGGCAAATAAGGTGTGTTTGTGTGTGTGTGTTGATGGGAGAGGGGTGGGGGTTGACTAAATTGATTGTGTATACATTATATGGCAGCTTTCAAGAAGTTTAGAACTGCCTTGTCAAATATAAATAAACTTTGCACATTTTGAAAAATTCATCAAAAACTCTTTACACTAATTTGAATAATATTATTTGTTGATTTATAGATATGAGAAAATAGATTTAAAAAGTTCCAATTATGTGCCAAAAATTTATAACCCCCCCCCCTTTATCAAACCTTATTTACATCATTAATTAATTCTGTTGTTTATTTATGTATGAATTAAGGATATGAAATACTTATTAGATGGAGGCCCATGGGTCACATGGTCACCTGAGCATATTATGCTCAATTTGATAAAACATGTAATATGTAAATTATTGAATTATATTGACTTTTTCCTTGGTAAAGCCCAATATGAAGAAGTGTGCATTTAGAGGCAAACACCTTAGTGCGGGTATTACTGTCTCATGACAGCATCTAGTTTGCATTAGATTTTTAAAATACGAGTGTTTTTATGCAAAGCGTCAATAGACAATTGTGAATTTAAAAGAAACAAGAGGCCCAGGGGCCACAGCGCTCACCTGAGCACATCGGCTAGGAAAAAGCACATATCAGATCAGAACTGAAAGTTAACTGAGGGGGGGGGGTGAAATTTTAACCCCAGGGGGTCATGATTTGAACAAACTAGAATCTACACTACCTGAGGATGATTCCATATAAATATCACTAACCATGGCTTTGAAGTACTTGAAATGAAGATTTTAAAAGGTTTCCCTATATATCCCAATGTAAAACTTTGGTCGGCTATTTTGGCCCCACCCTAGCCCCAGGGGTCATGATTTGAACAAAATTTGAATCTACACTACCTGAGGATGATTCCACATGAGTTTAATTCATCTTTTCTGGATCAGTGATTCTTGAGAAGAAGATTTTTAAAGATTTTTCCTATATATTCCTATAATAATCTTTGGTCAGCCATTTTTCCTGGCCCAGTGGTTCTTGAGAAGAAGTTTTAAAAGATTTTTATATATTCCTATGCTAAACTTTAGTCGGCCATTTTGGCCCATCCTAGCCCCGGGGGGTCATGATTTGAACAAACTTGAATCTACACTCCTATGAATGATTCCACTTGAGTTTAATTCATCTTTTCTGGATCAGTGGTTCTTCAGAAGAAGATTTTTAAAGATTTTTCCTATATATTCCTATAATAATCTTTGGTCAGCCATTTTGGCCCCACCCTGGTCCCGGGGGTCATGATTTGAACAAACTTGAATCTACACTACCTAAGGATGATTCCACATGAGTTTCATCTTTCCTGTCCCAGTGGTTCTTGAGAAGAAGATTTTTAAAGATTTTTCCTATATATTCCTATGTTAAACTTTAGTCTGCCATCTTGGCCCACCCTAGCCCCGGGGGTCATGATTTGAACAAACTTGAATCTACACTACCTAAGGATGATTCCACATGAGTTTCATCTTTCCTGGCCCAGTGGTTCTTGAGAAGAAGATTTTTAAAGATTTTTCCTATTTATTCCTATGTTAAACTTTAGTCGGCCATTTTGGCCCCACCCTAGCCCCGGGGGTCATGATTTAAACAAACTTGAATCTACACTACATAAGGATGATTCCACATGAGTTTCATCTTTCCTGGATCAGTGGTTCTTGAGAAGAAGATTTTAAAAGATTTTTCCTATTTATTCCTATGTTAAACTTTAGTCTGCCATCTTGGCCCCATCCTAGCCCCAGGGGTCATGATTTGAACAAACTTGAATCTACACTACCTAAGGATGATTCCACATGAGTTTCACCTTTCCTGGATCAGTGGTTCTTGAGAAGAAGATTTTTTAAAATTGCCATTAATTTTTCTCCAATTCCTGATTATCTCCCCTTGGAAAAGGGCGTGGCCCTTCATTTGAACAAACTTGAATCCCCTTTACCCAAGGATACTTTCTAGCAAGTTTGGTTGAAATTGGCCCAGTGGTTCTTGAGAAGAAGATGAAAATGTGAAAAGTTAACGACAACAACGACGACGACGACGACAACAACGACGACATACGTACAAATTTTGATCAAAAGCTCACTTGAGCCTTTGGCTCAGGTGAGCTAAAAATCCATTATTTTACTCAGAATCACCTTGGCACGGAAATACATGTATGGTTGTTTCAACTGGGTACAATGTAATTAATTCATTCTATAAGTAATAGTTTTATCTTCTAAAGTCCACATTATTTTATTAGCTAAAAAAATAAGCATATTTACTATATAAGTAGATAAATTTACATTAAGATTACACGCGTTTGGTAACAAATACACATGTTTTACGGCAATTAAAATTATATTATTTAAATATCGCTTTAAAACATAGGTATGTGCACAAAAAAAACTGTTTTTATTATTATTTTTAATTATTTATTTATCTATTGTTTATCTATATTTAGCAACTGAAATTAGAATTATAGAATAATAGAATAATTTCAATGCAAGGAAAAGATCGGAGGCATTCCGAATAAATCATTCATCTTGCGTTCACCATTCGTTCATCATTCACTTTGCGCTCGCATTCGGGCTCCTTTCGCATTTTGCGTTCACTCACCGTTCACCATTCACACATCGTTCACCAAGTTGTGTTCAGCGTTCGCACATCATTCACCCACCGTTCGCTCTGCGTTCGTTCACCGTTCAGGTGGGAAAGTAGAACGTTTAGGGAC
>NW_026933045.1:0-54164 GCF_032062105.1 Saccostrea cuccullata
TGCATTCATCCCAACTATGCTTCCTATAATTAATGTTAAAGATCTTTTACATAAAGGAGTGTTTTATAGTGAATTCGTTATAAGTGCTAAATAACCCAAAAGAGCGGATCCGACGTCTAGAGTACTCATTATATTAACTAATGTTCTGTTTTTAATATTTCTCTACCCACAAGACCGTTCAAGGTAGCTTAGTCGATAGAGCGCTCCCTCTATGATCGGGAGGTCGTGCGTTTGTATCTCGGCCGCGACTGACCTAGTCGTTTAAATGGGTAGCAACTGTTGTTTTGTCATGCGCTCGGCACTTTAAAGTGAAAGTTTCGGGTCTTTCGTATGAGACCTTAAAAACCGAGGCCCCGTGTCAGCGGCAGGCGTTGGCATGATATAGATCCCTCATTGCTCAATGGCCCTGAGTGCCGAGTACAGATCAAAATTTGAAGCCCTTTACCGGCATACGGTGACGTCTCCATATGAGTGAAAAATTCTCGAGAGGGACGTTAAACAATGTACAATCAATCACTCAATCGATCTACCCACAAGAAGTATCATATTCAATCCTCTTCAAAAAAAAAAACTTTTTCTATCGAAAGTTCTTTCAATGGTGGGAAATTTGAAATTTTGAGCACATCCTTGATTATAGAAAGGTTTTTAATTATACATGTAAAATGTCGTACTAAATAGAGATCTTTTGTTCTCGATGCATGTGTGAATTTATCGCTTAAAACTATTAAAATTCTCAGATCGACTTGGTTTTCTTCATTGTAAAATTTAACAAGAAATAAGAAAATGATATAAAGAAAATACATGTTTTAACATCACTGTAACCCATTAGTGGACCTAAGTTCCTGTTTTCGGGAATGTTTATTTCATAATCATTACAGATAAAAATTTAGTCTTAATTTCTAGCGCTGGAGCTTAGCGAAGAAACAGACACTGCTTTTGTTCACGTCTTAGGTTAGGCTCGGCCCTGAAAACTATAATCGAGGCTAGACTTTCCGATGACGAAGCAAATACCCTACCACTAAGCTTCGTAAGTGTTGTTACGCATTTTTAAAGACAAAGTTTCTCCATCTGATATCATAGTTTCATTGTACCGTAAAACTCGATTAATACGAACACGGATACTGCAACTTCATGGATATAACTGTTATCATGGATCCCAAACAATAAAAATTTAACAGATTCCTTATACATACGGATAAAACGAATTATGGATATAGCGAAATAATTATATAGGTTCCTGAGACTGCGTTAAAACCGAGGTTTACTGTATGTGTACCATAAAAAAGTAAGGACAATCCCTTCTAACTTATCACCAGTCAATTGTCAACCCATTCATTAAAGAGAAAATGATATTTTTCTACGATTTGAGAAATTCTCAAAAATAAGATAAGATAGGAGAGTATTTAAAAATTACAAGACTTTTGTACTGATCTTAAAGGGAAAGGCACCTTTCAATTCAGGACTCTTTTTGGCCATCAGCATTTTCGGTCATCTCAAAATATATGAAGAATTTATCATTTTCTATTGAGATGAAATTGATTTTCTATATTTTCCTTTCACAATAAATCTTAAGGAACGTCCATAAAATAAAATCCCTACTATCCGTTATACACAAGACGTTTTCATTGATATAATATTTATGAAATTAACATTTTTTTTTCAAGTTTTTAACACAGTTAATCAATGAAATATCAAGATTCATTTAATCTGGATTTCACATTACAATATATATTTAGGAATGATCTTGATTAAATTCCTTGATTGTCCTTTTCCATTTGACTGTTACGACATCTACAACTGTGGTATAAGGAACACTGGAGTTTTTAGAATATAAATTTCAGTAAATAAACATCAGACTCATTCAGTTTTTGGATATTTGCGAGAGTGAGATTCTGATATTCCCTTATTCTTCCATTAATGGCGCTTAGTTCTTGCTGAAGTTTCACTTTATTTTGTTCGAGTCTCTGATCTTTCGCTTCAAGTGCGTTCAATTTTTTCCTAGATGATCGAGCTCCTTTTTTAATATTTCGGTGTTGTTTTTGTTGTCAATACCATCCATTACCAAATTCTGAATTTTTTACACCATGGAAAACCGCACCAAAGATTCTTGATTTTAGGATATCCCTTAAAATACTGGATGTCTTGCCAGATGTAGTACTGCGAAATAAGTTGTTTTCCTCAGTTTGTTTCTTTGCAGGAAGACCAAGATATCCATGAATAGAGAGAAAGATAAGTATTATAAATTGTGACTTCTCCATCATCAGAAAAGTAAATGTTGCTCAAGCATTCTAAACAGAATTGATTGTTTTGAGTTTACATAATACGAGGGGAGGAGTTTCAAGAAATTTGGTCACGTGCTACAAATTATAATCTTTACTTCAATGAATACTCGTGCCATTTTTTTTAATTTAGAATAGGATATGGAGATTACAAACACTATTCAATCTCAAAGTCCGTAAAACAATACAAAATAAGAGCAGAGCAAACACGGACCCCCGAAAATCAGAAGTGGGATCAGGTGCCATGTAGGAGTGAGTATCCCCTGCCGACGGGTCACACCCGCCGTGTGCTCCTTGTCATGATCAGGAAATAACGGAAACAATCCGTCGTCAATTCAGTGTATGAATAATGGACTAACAATAGGCATGAAAAACGATAGTAATTTTAATAACTTTTAGACCGGTTACGGTAGCCTAGTGGTAGAGCGTTTGCTTCGTGATGGGGAGGCCCGGGTTCGATTTTCGTTCGCGGCGCCTCGTCATACCTAAAACGTAAACATAAGTAGTGACTCTTCCTTTGCCAAGTGCTCGGCACAAAAAGTGAATGTCACGAAACATTCGGATATGACCTTAAAAACGTAGGTCCCGTGTCAAGGTAGGCGCTAGTACGATAAAGAACCCTCACTGCTCAATGGCCCTGAGTGCCGAGTATAGGTTAAAATTTGAAGCCCTTAACTGGCATACAGTGACGTCTCCATATGAGTGAAAAATTCTCGAGAAAGACGTTAATCAATATACAAACGATCAATCACAATTTGTTTTCTTATAAATGACTGTTGAAAATATTTTTATCTTAGCAAGTTTTTACATAAGGGCAAATATAATGGCAAAGGAGGTAGAAAGACCGCTTCTTTTTGGACGTCAAATAAATCTAAGTTTCGAAATTTATATTTTTTCAATGTCGTCAAATAACATGCAAAGTGTGTGAGATCAAATTAATTAACATGCGTTTTAATGATACTTATATTATAGTTCTGATTCCCTCCTTGTTTGCAAATGTGTTTTATATTTCACAATCCCATACTTTTCTTCGGGTATATAACATATAGATTGAAAAAGAATAGCAACAGTTGCTACCGACTAATTTGAATGTGGATTTTGATTTTCGCTAATGATGAAGCTCTTGCGTGGTTTTCAAAGTTTGTGACTTCAAAATAAGAATAACCAATTGACCTTCCCATTGACATGCAAAAATTCAGCATGTAGTCTTACTAAATAAATATTATCTTAACAAAGAAATAGAAGAATCTATTTAGGATCACGTCTTTTTACTAAGTTAACGTATATAAGTGTTGAAAAATTTTATTACTACATTTAGAATGATAATTTAATATATGTCCTCGAAATATTGAACAATTCAGGCGACCTCAATACTGCATGTTTATTTTCAAAATCATGTGACTGCCACAAATAAAGTATGAAAACGATAGACATCCTAATGTGAAAAAATGACTTTTTTTCAAAAAAACCCTGAAACACGTCTGGCACATACATGTTCCACAACACTCTCGCACAAAGCAAAATACTGACAAATTTAAAAGGACATTACACCAAATGTTGTTTTAAAGACATTTTTCTTGTAGCATGCCTCCACAACCAGTTACTTACCTTCTAAATTATCTTCATACATTTCAGTTTGAAAAAGGTTTTGGGAAGCCCATTTAGGACCTATCAAAAATTATTTTTGAATTCGTTATAACGATTTTCAACAAATCTGTAATAACAGATTAAATTCGTTATAACGAATTCAATAAATTCAATAAACCTGTAATTACAAATTAATTTAATTCGTTATAACGAATTCAATGAATCTGTTATAACAAATTAAATTCGTTATAATGAATTCTAAAAATCGTTATAACGAATTCAAAAATATTTTTTGATAGGTCCTAAGTGGGCTTCCGTAGTTTTGCATTCAAATTAATAAAGCAAAATTTTTTGTCAAGTATTTACAGTGTAAACTGAAAAATGTCTTAGTCTAATAAATATATTTTTATATTCTGCAGCTGTTTTGCAAAATTCGTTTATCAATTCTAACTGACTGTTTTAATATCAATTATCTTAAATGTAAACAAAGTAATTTTATATACGGTAATTGTTTAGTTCAACACTTACAAGTAAAACATTTAACCAAAGTTCAAATTTTTATGTGTATATCAGTACCTTCTTAAACCTGTTTACACGCACTCAGAGAAAGAGTATCGTCTATTAAGGCTGACAGCTGGAAAGGGAGGGGGCAAAAATAATTGACATGATCCTTTTCTAAAATTTGTGTGAAAACAGACATTTCTGTCAAATCACATTTGGCAATTTTGCTACCTTTTTAATGTCCCATCCTGCCCAAAAGTAAGTACATTTTGAAGAATGTGACTGCTTTATAGTTACATGTATATGCACTTTCAAAAATGATTTCGAGATTTGAGTTACCCTGCCTGACAGTATATTTCTTAATAAAAATATTTTTGTAAGACTTTTTGGATAGAATCTTAAAAGCTAGGGGGTAGGGCTTCTTGAAATCCAGTGAAATTACGAATAATTTTCAGTAACTCTTTTGCACATTGAACTCTCTCTCTCTCTCTCTCTCTCTCGCTCTCTCTCTCTTCAATAGAGTTCATATAACTTCGAAATAAAACCAGACATTCAACAATCATGTTGAATCTTTAACTTTGTTTCAAATTTGAAATATCGACGAACATTAAACGTTGATAATATGTTGCATTTCAAACGTTGCTAAACATTGTAAAAAGGTTGTTAATCCAACATTGGAAAAATGTTGAACTTTAGTTCCTCAGCGTTGCAACTTTATTCCACCTACTTTATACCTTGAAACAATGTTGCGTGCCTGCTGGGAGAAATGTTATTTTTTTTTCTCCATATATCACAATTGTTTGATATAGTTTATTAAGGGTGAAGCAATTATCACTTTATAACGATTTTTTGGAGAAACATAAAAATATAAAAATAATTGAAAAGTTTACTTTAGAAAAGGAACAAGTACCTTGTACATGTAATATGTTTATTTATTCTAATAAAATTATGCAGAAAGAAAAAATCGATTAAAGTATTTAATGAGGAAATATAAATTCTTCCTGTTACGCGACTTTTTAAAGCTGACGGTATATAAATAAGAAAGTCTTTAGTTAAAAAACGAGAAATTTTGAATAATGGAGGTAGTTTGGACGACTTTCTTCATGTCCATCTTATTATGTTCAAGTTCTCAGTATATTCATTTGAATGAAGAAAAGGTCTGCTTCAGTTCTGGAAAGATAATGGACATTTTTGAAATATTGAAGACACTTCTGACCCAGCAGACAAGACTTCTCAGTGAGGTAGAACAGCTTCAACAGGATAATAAGGAAATAAAAGATTTAATTTTATTACCAGGTATGTGTAGAAGGTACTAGATTGCCTGATATAAAGAATTAGTGCAATTAACATGCAATTTAGACTCAGTCTCTGAGCAAAGCTAAAGAGATTCCGTTTGTTTTTATGATATCATTTAATTACCTGACAGAACAATTTTGCTTCGAAATTGCATAAAGGATTACACAATTTCAGATGGTTTTCAAATCATATTAATGAAAGGAAATATATATGAAACTCATACGGAGGGTGTTCTTAACAAAACAATTTGTCATGGGGTTAAATATATAATCCATGACGTAATACATGTAACTGTTGGTCTAATATTCATGAAATTAAATTGATTTAATGAAAGTACATGTAAAAAAAAAAACAACTTGTGAATACCATTTCTGAATCACAAGATCAAAAAGTTTAAAAGTCACATGCATTTGTTTATTTTCATTCATTTATAATGCATACAGGTAGTACTTTTCAAACACTGGTCAGCTTTACCTCGGTCGTTTTAACAAAGAACAAAAAAAAAAAAAACCGAATGTAGATGTATTTTTAATTATTAAAAGATTCATACACATGGCATTGCATGATTTATGATTTAGCCCCCTTCCCCGCAGTCACGCATTTTAACGCATATACCATTTCCTATTTCTAACGCAAAATCACGCATATACCGTTTCCCCGCAATCACGCATTTTCACGCACTTTTAAAAGTTCATTTAATCTTAAATTTAATGCCAATTTCCTTCTATTTTATACTTGCAAAAATCTCATAAAATAAGAAAAGTTATATTTGTATTAAAATATTACGTCATAAAATTATTTACGCTAAACTTTGGAGAAACTTGTACCACGCTATAAGGTGCTTGCGGGGAAATGGTAAATTTCTATTTCTATGACGTGAACATTAAATGTATGTTTCATAACAGTTCATTGAGTTGTAGACACATGTGATGTTTTTTATTCGCATTTTTCAAATTTATATATTATTTCTTATAAATTTCCGATATTATTCGATTAATGATAATGAGAAAATTTGACGAAAATTAAATGAGTAGATTATTATTATGAGGGCCCTTCAAAAAATAATCTAATTTATTGCACAGAAATAATTACGACACAAACAAACAGAAAGTCAGTGATAATAAAGTCGCAATGTATTAATTAAAATCATCGACGACGAGAACTTTGTATAAAAATACGCTCTGATTTTCTGAAGTACCCCTTAAATGATTGAATACACTTTTAATTAACATATCAACATAGCATAAACATCTACGTTAAAATTCTTCTTCATCTAGAAATCTATACAACATACATGTATATAATTACCTGACTTGTATTTTTTAGTTTATTAATTTTCTAGAATAATTTTATTTTGTTTCTATTCTAGCCTCTCATTGGTTGATTTCCAAAAAGGCACGCAAATTATTATGTTTAATCTGGTTTGGTATGGGGACACACCCTTGACAACCAGCTGAATCATCTGTATTCATTCATTTCAAGTCCTCGGATTTTATGGAAATTTCCAGATTTAATAAATTTACCTTTAACTTCAAACAATAGCTCAATCTACTTCATGTAAACAAACATGGCTGCTAGTTTTTATATCAGTTATTACCTCCCCTCGCTTTCCATTACTTCCGTTACCACGGTTGTTTTATTGAGTGGCAAATTTAAACTCATAAAAATCAATTGTAGATCCACAGTTTTTTAATTATTTTTAAATCATATTATAAGGAATGACTCTAATTATTGGCCAAATTATTCGAAATAACCTGGTTTGCTCAGTGTACGCTCTTTTAAAGCGTAAACTGACCAACACCAGGTTATATCGAATGATTTGGCCAAGAATTAGAGTCATTCTTTAAATATCGTAAATTTTTGCAGATGTTTTCTTAGGGATCACATTGAAGAGAAATGGCAACATTTCTGTAAGTGATTTAAATACTAACTCAGATATTTTAGTAAAACTTATATGTAGTACACATGTAATCATAAGGAATGTACATGTAACAGCTACAGTAGCGACCGGACACAACCTAACACCAGAGCGAATCCGGAGCGGACCCCGGGTTCGCTTCCCGGGTTCGCTCGGGTTCCGCTTCGGGTTTACTTTTAGAAATTTTGGGACCGCTCCGGGTGCGCTTTGGGTGCGCTCCGCGTTCGCTCGGGGTCAGCTCTGCGTCCGCTAGAGCAAACCCGGCGTTCGCTTCCTGGGACCGCTTTACGCAATGATGCGTGAAGCGGACCCCGCTTTAATCTCACCGCCAGTAAGCCCCGCCCCTTGTATATTCCAATACAGTAATGGTATTGTGGATCGATCATTGCTGTTTTTGCGACGATGCGGACATGTACATGTAATTAAGAATCAAGGGTAGTGATTTTGATGAGAAAAAAAAACAGAGGCAGAAACAGAGACTACATTATTAAAAACCTAGTTAATTTCTCAAAAAATATCTCAAAACTTAAGTTCAAACAAAACAAATCAATGATTATAAATTGTCAAATATTTGACGAACTTATGTGGGGGTCGAAGGAAAATTTCTTTTGAATAAGCTAATAAAAATAATGACTTATATGCGGACTGATTATAGATGTATATATATTGAATGTATATATAGTAATAAAACATTTGAAAGAAACATGATCGAAAATTATCGAATAATTTCTCGAATTATAGAAAATAAAAAAAGTAAAACTTTGGATAATTAAATTTTGTATTTTTCTTAATTTTTCCGTGCATATACACAACAACAAAATTAAAACATCAATATGTTTAAGGTAGGATTCTTCTCTTGTTTTTCAGTAGATGAAACATTCAATATGTATTTGCTTATATGTCTAATTTATTTTGCTGAAAGAGATTTAAAAGACTTTATTTTTCTTTCCTCATCACAATTGTACAACTTTAAATACAAAAGGTCATTTGTGTTTGAAAACTAGCAGGGACTATGTTTTGGCGGAATGGTGGCGTATGAAAGAATGATATGGAGATAACGAACAGTATTCAATCTCAAAGTCAATTAAACAATATACAAAATAAAAGCAGAGCAAACACGGACCTCCGAAAATCAGAGGTGGGATCAGGTGCCATGGAGGAGTGAGCATCCCCAACCGACAAGTCACACCCGCCGTGTGTTCGTTGTCATGATCAGGAAATAACGGAAAAAAAATCCGTCGTCAATTTAGTTATAATTTTTACACAATCAAAGACTAGAAGATTTTTCAAATATTAGCTGAATTAATAATAAAGAACTAAAATTTCAAAACATATGAAATAAATATAAATTTCCAAACGAACTACAATTATGTTAGCTTTTAAAAGTTTCGACTCTACGCACAAATTAGAACCAAAAATCCATAGAAAGTGTTTTTACTCTCTTACTAAACGGTCATAACCTTTTTGTTTTTGTATCATTTTGTATCTCTATATGACTGTTTTATCATGTGTGAAAATAAGAAAAAGTTAAATATAGGGTGCATATAAAAAAAAACTTAAACAACCTAAAAATTTAAGAAAAAACAGATAAAATTCGGATTAGCAAAACTCCATTTTTGTTAAATTATTTGTGTCGATTTGGAAATATCATCTTATAGACCCTATATAGTAATATCTTTTTATGCAAAAAAGAAAAACATTTTATCTTTTGAAAAGAAGACCATATATCATGATTGGATGCTGTTATTCTTATTCTTAATGAGAAGGGAAATGGTTATGACCTTGACCTGACCTTAACTCTAATATAAAACGGTCAAAACTAATCTAACTAATACCATCACTTAATACTGTAAACCAATTATTATACGCGTCATTTTTTATTCGCGACTGACCGCTAGAGAACTAATCCGCGACGATTTATTTCCGCGAACCAGTGGTCACATTTTTTTTTCCACGAGTATTTTTGAATCAAATTAAAATTTTTTTATCCGCCCATAAACTAGGTAAAGCGTGGTAGCGTGAGATCTGCTTACGCATTATTCAAGACAATCTGTGCATTGCGTCCATTTAAAATCTTATATCCGCCCCTAAAGTGGGTAAAATGTTTACCATGAGTATACTTCAGACGCATTTTCACAACGCTCAAACGAAAATCGGGAAAAAATCTAGGAGATTAAGATTGATTTAAAACTCTCAATTGTAATAGTGCCTCATACTAATTGGGAAATCGACGCTTTCTAAGATCTACATAGCCAAGGGCAATTATTATAAATGGTTGGGACAGAACAGGACTGGGCCTTAATTAGCCGTAATTAACCAGGATATCTCTGACTCGTCTGTAACAATTAATGAACAATAATAACACAAGCTGAAATGATTATTGACATTTTAATCATTTTAGACAAATAGTTTTAGATTTGCCATTCGTTTTTATTTTTCTGAATGTTTGTAATTAAATTTCAACTCCTTCTTGTACACTAACAGTAAAGTTCTTCCGTGATTACTTGTTGAACCGTCGGGATCGGTATTGAAAAAAGGGCAAATAACTCTAAATAAATTATGATATGGGAATATACTGAACAACTGGTTCGCGACGATAAATATCCGCGAGCAGAGGATACTCGCGGAACTCGCGGATATTTATCCCACGCGTATTATACTTGGTTTACAGTAATATTTTCATCTTTGTTCTGTGAAAATTCAATCAATTTACAAGAAATACAGTTTTGAGTTAGAAGAATCCTACCTCAAGAGAAATTAATTATAAATAAAGAAATATATACACTGTAACATAATTAAGTACTTGAGAGTTTAAAAGGATGTCTATGTGAAATTTTATAATAAAAATACTTTATTTTCAATGTTAAAGGCCGTCAAGGTAGCTCAATCGGTTGAGCGCTCTCTCCGTGATCAAAAGTTCGAATGTAGGATTCACGGCCGCGACTGACCTAATTCGATAAAAAAAAATAGGTAGCAACTGTTCCTTCGTCATGCGCTCGGCACTACGAAGTGAAAGATATTGGTCCTTCGGATGAGACCCTGTGTAACAGTAGGCGTTGGCACGGTAATGTTTTGTCACTACTCTATGGTTTTGAATGTCACGTTAAGGTCTGAATAAATCTGAAGCCCTTCAACGGAATATGGTGACATCTCTATATGAGTGAAAAAGTCGTATAGCAACACACAATTATCAAATCCCGACTCTTTTATATATAGCTTTACTTTTATGAACGTTTGTTATTCTATTAAACACTGAATTTAACATTGTCATTGATATTTGGGTTAAGGTTGAATACATTCCTAGATTGCTCTGCTCCATTTGACTGTTACGACCTCTACAAATGTGGTAAAAGGAAGACTGGAATTTATAAAATATTCCCTTATAAAAGTGACAAGAACCTCACTTCTGTTCCCGTGTTGTGTGACATGGATTCATCTGAAGGTGGTTGGACGGTAATATATCTTATGACAATAACTCTCAAAATTTCTTTTTTCAGTTTTAAACAAAAATTTAGAAATGATGTGTTCAAAGATCTTTCAATTAATATATTTTAATGGAATAATTTTCTTTTTTCAGGGATAATGGTATTCTTAAGCGTATTCCTTGTCTTTGAAATATAATTTTTTTTTAGGTCATTCAGCACAGGAAGCGGGATAATCCCCGTGTAAATTTCAACACAACCTGGGATGATTATAAGCGAGGTTTTGGTGATGTAAATGGAAATTATTGGCTTGGTAGATGCATTTGCACAAACATAGTCAACATATTCACATATCGAATCTGGATATATACATGTTATAAATATCAGTAACAGAATTGTTCATTTCTATTTTCTATTCAAGGATAGTACTCATACTCTGGCGTGCTCTTATTGTCATTATTTAGATGTACGACTCTTGTTGGTTATCACATTTTACACAGTTCGTCATACAATGCAATTTGCATTTTTATTGAATTAAGCTCTACTAGTATGCAAGAAGTTACCATTAGAATATTACACTTTGCCAATGGTCTCAGTTACATAAACATACAGCCTGATAAAGATGGTCTAAAAAAATCCATTACAAAAAAGTGTCCAGGAGGTACAATTTGTTGTCACAAAATAGACAAACATTACTAAATATTTTTCTAAGAAAAGCCTTATTCTGGAGAAAAAAAATGAATAATTGTCTACACTGAAATTAAATTATAAAGAATGAAGCTAATTTCAACTTATGTTATACAGGGTGTCCCAGAATATATGATACCATTTCTTGTTTGAATAAAACACAACTTAATGAATATTGAATAAAAACAAATACATTGTTGATATGTCATATATTGTCCAATTTTGCTAAAATAATTTGATAGACATCAAAAAGAAAACAACAAGATTAGAACACTTTAAATTTTGATACAGTTTTTACATGATGTGCTCCAAATGACGTCCTTCCTAGTGACGATGTTGAGACGTTGCATGAAATTCCTAATGACTGCGGCACATGTCTCGTCAGTAATCTTCCTGATTTCCCTCCGAATTGCATGTTTTAAGTCTGCTAAGGATTCAAGCTCTGGCTTGTACACATTGTCTTTTAGGTATCCCCACAAAAAGAAATCCAGAGGGCTTAGTTTGGGGGAATGAGGGGGCCAAATGTGTGTAGTTTTGAAAGAGATAAAATTTCCATTGAATGTTTCTTGTAGCCAGTCAGTAACATTTCGAGTTGTGTGAGGCGTTGATCCGTCCTGTTGGAACCATATATCCTGAGGATTAAAACCCCTTCTTACTAAACATGGCAAGAATTTCTTTTTCAAAAGTTCAAAATAGCGAGTACTGTTAACAGTCTGTGTTTCGCCTGTTTCATCTTCAAAGAAAAAAGGCCCGATTATCCCTCTAGAGCTCATGGCAGCCCAAACTGTTATTTTCTCTCCATGAACAGGTTTTTCCAGATAAAGATTTGGTTTTTCGCTACCCCAGTATCGAGAATTTCTCTTGTTTAAGTAGAAATGAGCTTCATCGGAAAACCAAATTTCATTGACTATATTTTCATGCTCCCTTATCCATTGAACAAAAGTAAGGCGTCTCTCAATGTCACTTTGCTTAAGGTGCTGCATTACAGATCTTCTATAAGGCTTTAAGTGTAGGTCAAATCTTAACATTCTGTGAATACTGGATCGGCTACATGACAAAGTGTTACTCACATCACTTAAAACTTTCCTCACAGATCTTTGTGGTGTCTCCTCTATAACTTGTTGCACCTGTTGAATACTCTCTGGAATCCTCACTGACTTTGGTCTGCCTCCATTGTTCTGTCTGTTTTCTTGAATGGATCCTGTTTGCTCAAACTTTTTTTACAATTCTTAATATTTGCTGCTTGTTACAGTAACTGGAGACTGGGTTTGGTAATATAGTTTTAAAATAAGGGTAGCTCGCTCCTTTGATAAATCCATTTTAATTTAAAGACAGTTTTCAATGCAATATTATGAGGTAATTTTGTGACATCACAATACCAAAAAATTGAGATTTTTCCCGCCATTTTTTGGTGCTATAAAATTGTATTTATCCATTTTATAACTTACACAAAAATCAAAGAAATTGGTTAAAGCATTTGTTTTTTTATGGTTATTTCAAAGGGTATCATATATTTTGGGACACCCTGTACGATATAACAAAACTTGGGACAGTTTACGCTTTTTTATAAACCGCTTCGCGGTTTTATAAAGCGTAAACTGCCCCATGTTATGTTATATCGTATAACATTAATTGGAATTAGCTTCCTTTAATTTATTCATAATCTCCACATCAAGTGCTCTACGTATGAACAATTTTCTTAAACGAAATAAATTGTTGACAAAAAAGAATATCAGGAGTCTCTTTTAATGCCATCATTTCGTTCGTTCTATGGTCAATAGAATCCCCTTGTCAGCGAAGACAATTTATCATGGAGTCGAATACTGACCGACGTTTTTCATACTACTAATCTAATTGTAATTTCATTATTAATACACAGAAATAACGACGGATTTACGTTATTTTCCGATTATGACAAGGAGCTAACGGCAGGTGTAACTGGTCAGCATGCTGGGAGTGTTCAATCCTCACTTGCACCTGATCCCTTTTCTGATGTTTTGGAGGTCCATGTTGATGTTTATATACTTCGTTTTAAGATTTTGTCTAAGTTTCCTTTTTGAATAATACAACTTAATATCTTTCTTAATCTACATGTGAACGATGTCAGAGCGGAACTACAGTAGGCATCTATGTCATCTGTAATATCTTGCATATTGCAGTAATAAAATCGCTTGGCATACTAGAATGTTAACAAGATTACGTTCAATAAATGACGTTGCAGTCATAAATGACATCAAAATCCAACAATTTTTAACTAGCAATATAAAAGCAAAACTTTGAATTTAGCTTAAGAAAAATATATCTTAATATTTTTTATTTTACCTCGATTCTTGATAGTTTTAAATTCTTGACTAATTCGTGTACGTATTTGAAAATTCTCTTATTGTATTAAATACTTTTTACTGTAAAACTGGTTTAAAACGGTTTTGAAAAATATTTTTTATCTTAATCAGTCAATAACAATTAATAGTACCAACAACTATACCGCGTTTACATGCATGTATAGAGCACTAAAACCACGAACTACAAAGCAAAATTTGATCTAAAAAAATTAAGTTATCCTGAGAGGCCCCAGATTGGCATCAATAATTTTTCTCCTCAGTAGATTTATTTATTGTTTTCAATTTACGATAGATAGATAGCATGCAATCATATACATCTGTATAACAATTTTTACCTGTAAAAATGTATTGATCAGTTTTTAATTGATGTTTTTGGTTTTTGTGCGTTTATTTAAAAATAAATTTAAACGAATGCATGAAAAATTCTAAAAAATTATCCTGAGAGGCCCCATATTGGCACCAATTCAATTTATCCTCAGTAGATTTATTTTATGTTTTCAATACACATGTACATGTATATTGTAGATAGCATGAATTCATATACATCTGTAAAACATTTTTTACCTGTAAAAATTGTATTATTAGTTTTTTAATTGATGGTTTTTGTGTGTTTATCGATAAATAAGTTTAGCACAAAATTGCTTTCGATAGACTCGATCTTTATACAGTATACACATCCATTATAAAGTCAATACAAAATATAATGTGCATGCATTATTGTTCGTGGGCGACATGTGTTCATGAATTTCTTGGATACACTGCAATAAACGTTCCAAAGACTATCGAAGCATACTTGCATTTATTTACAGTTAATATTTTGATCTAACTTAAATATGCCAGGCATCCACAAAATCAGACCTCCTCAAATAAGTGGAATTTTTGTTACTAGTCGCTGTTGAATTATTCAGGTGTGCATTATTCAGCCACCCCACAATATGCACAGGCTTCAGTGTTCAATAAAAATGCATATGAAAGTGTTTATGAACTGCATTTTCCCCTTTTTCAAGTTCATTTGACTTTGATCTGTAACACTTAGAAAAAAATTCAGAGAATTTGTGTTCCCCGCGTAGGGAAAAAAAGAAAAGCATGCGCAGTTCGGGGGGGGGGGGGATCGGATCCCCCTGATTTTGTAGAATTATTACATTTCTACATACATATTAAAGCAATAAAAATGCCAATATGAATATAATGGTTGGATTGCTTATTCTTAATTAAGTGTATAGAAGATTTTTTGATGTAGAATATTTATTACACTGTAATGATAATTTTATGAATTAGAACAAGCCATAACTTTTTTTTTCATTTTTCATGCTTAATACTATGATTTAGTAAAATAAAAAGTTTTCAAATATTAAAAAAAACGGATCGTCCGGGATTCAAACCCGGAACTTCTCACATATTAAGAAAGAGATATATACCCCTACAGCACAGATACGCTTCCTTCTTACATAAATTATATGCAAATAGTAATTCACATACATGGGTATATTCACGTTCGAAATTGTCAAAATTTTTACACAATGCAGGTGTCTAATTTAGCCTTCATTATACTTTTCTAATATATGTCATAGGAATAAAAAGTCCGCCGACAACCTGTACATGGAGTATGACCTAATGTACTTATTGTTACCTAGTCACATGATCTATGAATATTTTTAGAAAGTGAAATACGAAATGAATTTTATATACCTTCAACAGAGTTTATTCTAGAAAAAAATTGAAATCTGCTGGCATCTCTGATTTTCCATAGGATCATTCTCTGACATTATATTTAGACATCATATGTTTGTAAAGAGAAAATATACCCACATCCTTTGAGGTAAAGTGTTTTATGATGATCCATTCAATGACTGATTGATTGAATATATATTGTTTAACGTCCCTCTCGAGAATTTTTCACTCATATGGAGACGCCGCCACTTGCCGGTGGAGAGCTGCAAATTTTGTCCTATACTCGGCACTTAGGGCTAGTGATGCTTTTCAATGCCAATAATACAGAGATATGTAACACAATAAGCTTCTGAAACGTGTTTACAAAACCATGTAGCATAAAATTATATAACGCTTTTTCAATATAGTTTCGATGTTATTTTATAATAATAAATACACATGTAACTGATACATTGCGCTAATTTTAGCATATTGCTTCTCAATCAAAGGGTAGGGTTTCCAAATACCAGTTAAAAAAGCACACATTATGTGATATTAAACATTATTATCCTTCAGAATTATGCAGTCAATCTGATTGGTTTAGAGCAGGTCACGTGCAGGGAGACAACTCGTTATGTCTCCCTCACGCACAGGGTGACAACTGTTATCTCCCTTCAGATGACAATGAAATAGCGTAAGCGAGCATGCAGGGTTACAACTGTGTTGTCGCCCTTTGAATAAAACTACAGTGGTTTAAGCGAGATAACTCCTGTTTATAAGTACAATGGCTAAATATGCGGGATCTCTAAACAATAAATTCTAACGATGACATCAAAGTTGTCTGTTGACATATTTTAAAAGTATGGAAACGGAGCAGAGTAGAAGAAAACAAGGTTTGATTACTATTTACTACTCTATCTAATTAATAATTGTATATTCTTCAGGATAATAAAAGCGCCCTCGGCTGACAACCCTACTCAGACTTGATAATTGGTGATGTCTCCCTTCTAAACAATCCATAATTGTATAGTGCATTGCATGATTATGTGCATAATGTTTGCATTCTATATAACTGTACAGATTTCTTTGATGTCTCAAAATATAAAATTTCACCCTGACAAAATCTGGCGTAAAAGTCTAGCAAACCTGCATGATTCAATAGAAAAAATAAGAAATCAAGGGGATTTTCTGTAGATGCTTTTGAAAAACGTGTGAAAGAGATGCAAGATCCATTCAAGAATCATATCATTTTCAAGCCATTTTTTTACACTGAGTCTTAGGATATTTTCTGTTAATTATTTGCCGATCATGACAAAGAGCTAACTCCTCCATGACACTAGATTCAACCTCTGATGTTTTGGAAGTCAATGTTTGCGCCCCTCTAATTTTGTCATGTTTCTGGGCTCGAATGATAGCGCTGTTTCGTTATCTACACATACTAGTATTTCATTACATATATTTGAATGATAAGACGGGGGACTAACAATGATTAAAACAGCATTGCGGAAATATTTCCTGTGAATAAGAAACAACACAAACAGTATTTTCCTGTTTCTAAACATAAATTGTTTGATTTCATGTTCAACAGTTTAAAGGTCATTAAAAGGCATATGATGTATATACTTTTTAAACGCCTTGTTTTAGATCACCTGAGCTTTACTGACACCAATTGTCCGTCTTTCGTTCGTTCGTCTTGTTACCCGTCTGTTCATCTGTCTGTCTGTCAATTTTTCACATTTTTGACATCTGCTCAAAAACCATAGGTCAATTTTAAGCAAACTTGGTACAAAAGATCTTTGAATTATGGATAGTTAAAATTGTAAGCATTGCCAAGTCCTCTCCGAAGGAGGGATAATGAAAAAGAAGTAGACTGGAGTCATGAAAAATCTTAAGAACCACTGGGCCAGAAAAACTGAAACTCATGTGGAAGTATCCTGGGTAGTGTAAAGTCTATTTTTTTTAAATCATGACCCCTGGGGGTAGGGCGGGGCCACAATAGAGAATCCAAGTTTTACATAGAAATATATAGGAAAATTCTTCAGAAATATTTTTCTCAAGACCAAATGACCAGGAAAAGCTGAACCTCCTGTAAAAGCATCCTGGGGTATTGAAGGTTATGACCGCTGGACATAGGGCGGGGCAAGAATGGGGAATTCAAGTTTAATATACATTAAAAAATATATACAGTTACAAAGTATATACATTTAATATACATTAAAAAAAACGATCGAAATCTTCTCCTCAAGAACTATTGGGCCAGAAAAGCTTAAACTTATAAGAGGCATACTTGGGTATTGTAGATTGTATATTGTACAATTCATGACCCGGGGGAGGTTAATGGCCACAATAGGTATTAAAAGGGGCATTCCGGTAAAGAATGGCTTCAACAGTCAATTGAATGAGCGTTGTGGCCCATGGGCTTCTTTTTTTTTATTTTCTAAATTAGAAAATAATATTTAAAAAAGTTTTTCGAAAAGAAAGGGCTGTATGTTTAAATTACTCTTAGCCCATTGGAGAAAAATCTCAATTGAAACATCCGTAAATATAAAGCAAGCGCGCAGACTTTAAGTATTATTTAGAGAACGAGACGGGTTCTGTTTCATAGATACACATTTTGGGGTGGATACTAGTGCGCAGCACGAGTCTCCACCCCCAAATTTGTATCTACGATCTACGATACAGAACCTGTCAAGTTTTCAAAATGATTTGTGACACGATCAGTCAAAAATAGCTCCGTCTACTATATAACTTTGCAGCATCCAAACTTTCGCCAGAGTTCTGTAGATGAGGCCCCGACGGGGAGTACGCATCCGCAGTATATATTTATTTCCACGGAAAACTTAAAATTTGGTCAGATTAGTTTTGAAAATTTAACGGGGTAGACGTAATCGAGTGATAGTCAGTCTTAATGGAGAAATTGGAGGATTTAACCGTCATTGTTGTGATCTATTGTAGATGGAGATTTATCATAATTTATTTTAGGGGTCTTAAAATCCTGATTTAACTGGATTAACAACAACAGGATTTACAGAAAACTATTCGATGGACTTTTATGTCACGGATTTTATTTTCAAATTGAATTGCGACATTGAACATGAAATGAAAGAGATGTGTGGCTTTTGTCAGCAAGAAGGATTTTAAAAACGCGAAAAAAATGGACTTGAATGATTTTGCACGAGGAGAGTGGATGTTTTTAGTTATTGCGAATTTTCCGTTTCGTTTGGAACGAAATTACGTACAGAGGATGTTTTCCGTTATTGCGAATTTTCCTTTTCCTTTGGATCGAAATTATGTGTTAATTCTGTGTGGAATAAGTTTTTAAAAAGTGATTGAGAAATTTTGACATTTTTAATTCTCAGGAAAATACTGGGAATTTCTCCAAAATTATGATATTAAAACATCAGCATTTACTATTTGTATGTTCTTTTGCTGAATCAAATTATTTTTAAACCATGCTGTATTTTAGATACAGATTAGTTGGCAAATACAATACTATATACAGGGCTAATACAGAACGGAAAGTAGCTCCCCCACGACAGTCCCGTTCTGTTTTGCTAATACAGAACAGTAAACGTCAGAGAAAAACACCGCAATCGTGTCACAATATCAAGTAATTGATTTTCACTATAAGAACCTAGGAAGAAATAAAGAGCACAGATTCAGTGATGAAAATAAAACAACATTGGTAAATTGATTTCAAACCTTTTTTTTATTCAGGAAATGATGCAATTCATACTCTGACAACAGCATACAACAATTCACTGTTCATCAGATTCAAATCTACGACGAATCAGTCATTTGAAGCACAATATTCCTCATTTTCACTCTCTGATGAAACTGGAGACTACAGGCTTTCCTTGGGGAATATGTCGGGTAATATAGGTAGATCACATGTTTCCCTTCTTTTAATTTATTTCAGACATGAATAAAACTTTGTAAAAAAACAAAACTCCAATTAATTTTTCTTATATTTCATATACTTTTTACTTTTTCCATAGTTGATGCATTCAGATCTTGGCACCCGGTGGTCAACCATTCCTTTAGTACATTTGACCACGACAACACGCACAGCAGGTGTCCAGCCTCTCGGAAATCTGGGTGGTGGTTCAATGATTGTACTCTCGTGAATCTAAATGCTCCTTTTTTTGAATTTCATAGTGACCAGGTTTGGGACGAAATTATTTCCTCTGGAAAATATCTTTTCTCTTCTGAGATGTTAATTAGAAGAATGTAGTTAATGCTAATTTTTCAAATATGAAAAAAATATTTATCAGTGATTTAACAAAACAAAACATAAATCCTTCTAATGCATTTCAGGAATAGGAATAATGTTTATTAAATATGTCTGATTTAAGTCTCTTTAAAGTCTTTACTCATAAAGTGGTTTAAATTCAAATTTAAAAATACATGTTGGGTTTTAAGTTATCTCCATCTCCTTTTATACTGAGATATTTACACGTATTTCACTTTCATTATATAATTTACCATTATGTCATATCTTCATTTAAAGAGTAAGTTATTTTAACTCGGTGAATCATGAATATTTTTATTAGGATGACCTAAGTTATATTCTATAATTGACAAAATGAAAATTTTTATATTTCTTAGTTTTAAATAACTATTATAGTGTTATGCATGTCTTTTTTGTGCATGCTTGTTTTACTTTGTTTGAATTATTCGTATTATTTAAATTCCTTTGCTTTGTGACCAAAATATTTAAGTAAGAAGAGAATAAAAAAATCATAATACGTGTAAATGTTTAAATGTGTTTTTTTGAATTTATATATAGTGTTTTAATATTTTAACTTGCGACTGTACTTGCAACCTGCAAATGACACTTTCTTGCTGAAGTAAACTGATAACTTTTAAAGTCTCACTAGATCTATGGACGTATGTTTGTCATTGTATTAATTTCATTTTTTAAATATGTTTTCGTAATTCAGGATATGAAAACATAAGCCCTAAAAGTACTTATTTGCTTTTCAATACTTTACATAAGGAAACCTATAGAATAATCTCATCAAAATCTGTAAACAATAGATAGTTTTCGATAGACCAGAATTTAGCGAGAATTATTTCCCGTTGGCCGGCATACTGGAGGTCCAAGTGCTCATATTCTTTCATTGTTCAACCAATTTAAAATTTTTATATTTGCTACTAGTATTTTGAATTAGAAATCATTATTTTTCTGAAGTATATAGATTTTTGAAAGCCTTTTTTATTTAAAAAAAATTATTTATTAAAGATTTTCCATCAAATATATCCGCTACAACCTCTTAAACTTGGTAAGACAAAGAGGGAAAATCACCGAGTCGACCTCCAATATGGCGACCTACGGGAGGTAACTTTCGCTAAAATCAGGCCTATCGAAAACTTATACATATATGTAAGCTGGGAATAAAACACAGATTCTGGAAATTCTATGGCTGAGATCAGATAACTAAGAGAAAAAATAATCCCTGTTTACGGGTCTCACACGCCGAGAACCCTATTTAGGGTTCTCCATCAATTGAAATTGAACTGTGGTCCAAGAATTGTGCGAAGTTCTGATATTCGCGGTCATTTCGCGACCTATTCAAATTCAAAATTGAATTTAAAAACACATGCTTATTTTGTATCTATAAATCAATATTCAAATACAAATAGCATTAATTATTTTGCAAAATGTTTGATTAAATTTAGAATAATAATTTTAAAAATGATATCGATTAGGAATAGTGAAGAAAGAAGTATTTCCACAATACTTATTGTGAAAAAGACGCCCCCCCCCCATTCATTAACACACATAAGGACTAAATAAATAGATATTTGCTAATAGAATGTGAAAAAAGTATCAGTAAATAAAAGACTGTTTTTCAAAAGGTAAATATACACACACAGTGTTCATTAAAGATCGACAAAGGAAATTCTTGTAGGTCGCATATGACACATGCGATGTTTTGACTCGCAGTACAAGCGTAATGTTAGAGACATCGTTAACTGTGGAACTATTTAGGCATGAACTAATTGTTGATTAAAAATTCCTTTGTAATTATCGTGCAGTGTGAAAAACAACTTCATGTGTCCTACGAGGTCTAGAAGATAATTGATTGTGCAAGCTAAACAATGGGCCCAAATTATAGTAAATTTAGTTGTAAATAGATCAGCATTAGAAACTGAACACGGTACATAATTTTGTGGTTAAGAAGTCTATTTGCATGATTGTTTTTAAATATAACTATAGCGGAACTATGGTGCTGATTTCTGGGAGTTGAACTATGTTCAATCTCCCATGGTTTTCACGCATTTAACATACGCAGTGATTTGTGTTGATTATATAGAGCCGAAACCAAGGCTTCTGTGTCGACCAATTTACTCCGATTTATTCAACAGAAAACATGCATAAACATCCGCCACAAATATTTCATGTCATTTTCTCCTGAATTGATAAAATTTCTATAATTTGAAATGTAAGTAAATATAATGATAAAGTAATCTTTATATGAATATTGATTTCGTTCAAAAGAAAACTAAATTATAAAGAACTAAATTATAAAGAGTTTTTCGTAATGGAACTATTTTTAGTGTAGCGTCATCTATAAACACTGCAAGAGATACGAACGACAACTCTACATACTGACAGCAAGCGGTAAATCTAGTCTTCCCGACTACCGAAAGTCCTAGATTTTGGTTTTCTAGCAATTTCTTTTTACCGGTGCAAAGATTTTATTCAAACTTTTCATGAACATTTTCTTGATTTAAATGAATTCATCAATGCATAAAAACTTTATGAAACATGTGTATTTATTACTAAATCAGCAGTATCACCTGCCAAAAATTGGTAAATTTAGTACTCTGTTATAAATGTTAAAACCAAAAACAGACACTGATGTTTTCGTAGAATCGCGATTAAACAAAAAAAATTATATTTTTTCTTAAATAAAAGGAAAACCTCATTTATATACCATATAATTTGTACTAACACAAACTCTCATATATACCAATGTTTTTATGTTTGGTCATTTTAAAAATGTTTTTCACTTGGTATTGCTTTTTTCTTCACAATATTAAAAAAATCAAGTTCTGATGTACTCAATGTATAATGTTCGTGTAATTGAAATACATTTATATTCATAGAGAAATTTTATATAATAAACCTGTTATTTTTTTTTTAAATCCACATTTTATCAACATTGATATTATTCCTGTGAAACTGAAATTTTTAACACATGAGTAAAGGTGCCAAGGAATAATAAATTACAAATTTGAAGATGATCTAGAGGTACTGTGAGTAGTGAATAATATAAATGATCAACCGCCTCTAATATGAATATAATGGCAGTGTCCAAGTTCTGCAATGGGAAACCCAAAATATGTGTAGGATGAAAAAGAAACACAAGGTGCACAAAGGCAATATGTAATAAAGATTCTTTGAAAATTTCATTCAGTGGTGTAAGAGGAGTTGCGGATAAGAAATTGGTATACCTAAAGCGTAACAAACAGATGGACGAACATCCTTATTAATAAATACCCTCCAGCTTTTCAAGCAGAAGGTTTAAAGAAAAAAAGGACCAATGTAGGCAGGCAATCATTTTGTCCCATGTTTTTTTTTTTTTTTTTTTTGCTATTCAATATCTCTGAATGTCTTTCTCAAGGTTGTTGCAATACAAAAAATCTTAAACAGTTGTCTGTATTTGAAATAATAATATTATTTTACACCATGTTCCACTCCCACGAGTACTTTCAGTACTTTGATTAACTGTGGCGCTAAGGAATTTGACTGTGGCAGGGCCGCCGCGTTAAACGACCTATGGAGAACACAACCCTTTGTATAGATAAAGTTAAAACGGATTTTTTTGTTATCGAATTCTATATAAGAGTAGAGCTCTAACGCTTAGCCTACATACTGTGAGATCACAAGTTTTCGTCGGGTTTAATTTCGTTGTTTTCGAGACCCATGAATTCATGAATCCACCACGCAATGTAAAATGTTATATACATAAGTACATATTAATTTTTGATCAACAAATTTCAATCTTAAAGAACAAAGAGATTTGGCTGAAACAACGAAAATTTGACGCTACGAAATATGTGATTTTACAGTACGTCTCAATTACGAATTGTATTTGCTAACAAATTCATCATTTCGACCATATATAGAATTAACGAAACGCTGGCTTTGAGTGAGGTTGTTGCAACATAAACTTATCTGTCAGTAAAGTTCCTCTGTTTAAAAAATGAGCATTTTCCATATGCGGATGATACTGGGATATAACAACATAAACTATTGGTACTGTGGCATTGGGGTCACTAAATGATACCACCTCTTCCTATATGAATATATTGGCAGTGTCCACATTCTGCTTTGGGAAACCAAAAATACGTCTAAGATCAAAACGTAAAATAAGAGGTCGCAATGGCAATATTTAATACGGATTTTGTGAATGTTTCATGAAATTTAAATTAGTGGTATGAGAGGAGTTGCGGATAAGAGTTGGGTACCCCAAAGCGTAACAGACAGACGGACGGACGGACATACCGATTATTAAATACCATCCCGCTTTTCAAGTGGGGGTATTATAAAAAAAAAAGCTACCGATGGAAAGGCGAAAGTCATTTTCTTAAGTAATTTAGTTGTTAGTTGTTTTTTTTTCTATTATGTTTTTTATTCACACAACATAAAGCATTCTATGCATATATAAGACTTTAAAAGAACAGATGTGATTTTCTAATTTTACGATGAAAACCTCAAATATGAGGTGCATAATGGCAGTGTGTAACACAGATTATATTTAAGTCACAATAATATCATTCAGTGGTTTAAGAGGAGGTGTGGATACGAAATGGGAACCCAAAAGCATAACAAGAGACGGACGTACGGACAAACATCCCTATCACTACATACCCTCCCACCTTTCAAGCAGTGAGTATAAAAAAATGAGAATCGCATTGAAAGTGAAGTTTCTGTATACGATTTTTAACACTTCACAGCAGTGCATTTGATAAATTTGTGTTTAAGACAATCTCAATAAAAGACACAAAAAAAAACAGATTATTCATATTTTCAATCCTTCAGAGTATCTTCTGTAACCATTTATGGATTTTTAAAAAATCTTTATATTTGTTACATTCAACCAGAAAAGCACAGCATGCTTGTCTTACAGGATATACAAAGAGACTGATGAATAACAGTCCACATCACATATATATCTGAACTTTTACAATTCTTTCTTTTATTGTTTAAGAGTTTTTTTGTGCTTTTGCTTCTCTTTACAATAAAAGGACGACATTTTTCATCTCTTATACAATATTTGAAAATTAATCATCTTATTGGACTGTAAAAGGTGCAAGAAATAAATTATTATGTCTAATAAAATTGCTAGAAATTAAGGGGAGGTGTTTACTCTATCCATTTTTCGGATGCCTTTGGTTGTAAACGAATGATAAACAAGGGAAATTAAGTTTACAATAAAAGGCGCTAAAATTACATGTTCGTTGAGTAAGGGTACTTATTGTAAAATCTCAAAATTTGCATCCAATCAATACGTTTCAGGTTCCATTGCAAATAAAACATAAAAATGTTTACACAATGTAACAGTTGTCCCCGTGGGGATCCAGGTTAGAATATGTTCTCAGTACCCCCTTGCTTGTCGTAAAAGGCGACTTAGTAGGCGGTCCTTCGGATGAGACCGTATAAACCGAGACCCCGTGTCACAGCAGATGTGGCACGATAAAGATCCCTCCCAGCTCAAAACCGTAAGTGCCGAGCATAGGCCTAAATTTGCAGCCCTTCACCGGCAATGGTGGCGTCTCCATATCAGTGAAATATTCTGGAGACGGGCGTTAAACAGTATACAATCAATCAATCAGTCAATGTAACAGTTGTCTAAATTGAAAACTCTTTTTGTTTTTAATCAGAAAACTTTTGTTTTTTGCGTTTCTCACTGGTATAAAAACGTAAAAACTTCAGAAACTAATTATAACTTGATATTCACTTGATAACAAAGAATTTCATAACCCTGATTTCCCTTCATGTCTACACATTTGAACCACTGAAAGACATTCCTTGACGTTTGCATTGAAATCACCATTTAGCATCTTATAGATAAGATTCTCTAAAAAATGAGTACATCAAAATATCATTTTTATTCGACGGTATCGATCTAAATCGGAATCCCTTTCATTGTAAGATAGAATGCATATTCTTTATGAGCGTATAAAATTTTCAAATGAGATGTTTAATGACACATAATGAAACAGTAATCTTGCAATATGATTCAATACCATTTTTGCATGAAAAAGTATTTTGTTCATTCCTGTTGAATTCTCTATTTGTTTTCCATATCTTTCAGACTATCATTAAGTATTTCCCCATCGTTTTTCGTAGAAGTAGTATTCTAAGGAATCCTTAAAATCAAGATGAAAAACCTCAAAGTCTAGGGTCAAAGATTAAAACTATAAATATATCAATGTTGAGTTGAATGTCGGTTATCTAGTTGTTCCTCATTATATGTTTGGAGATTCCATTCTTCATCAATGTCAATTTCATGATTTCATTTCATGCATGATTCCTTTATCAAAGCTTCCATCACACGAACAAGTCTTTTCTATGTCAAGAAACATGTAAGCTTGAATATTTTATCTTGAGGCAGTAATTAACAGAATATTTTATTTAAATGTTTTTATCAAATGCACTTACTAAACGTAAATTGTTTCAGACATTTTTATCAAGACATTTTGACAGAAAATATTTCTTACTCAAAACATGCAAAGAATATTTTATTCTTTTTTATGTACAGAATAAGAACACTATAAACATTTTATAAACACAATGTAAATCAAAGTAACGTTAGATACACGTTTTTGAGATATTTTGACCAATATATTAATGACCACTAAGCGGTACATTCCTTTTGCCTGGGCAGTTTTTTTATTCTACACGAAATACGGAAAAATAGTGCGGGAATCAATAGTTTATCGTTCTACATAAAAACCACACAGGTAAGTTAATTGTTCACGCAAGTACACGTATTGATGTTTCGGCGTAAATGAGGTAATAAAGATGCCCAAGAGGTATATTAATGACGAAAAAGTTGAAGTACACCTTCTTTTACATATAATTCCAAGACTTGTTATAGTCTGTACACACGGTAACATCATATTATGAGGTCATTGTTCTTTACTATCCATTAACAAACAGCTTCGGCACAAAAGCATACCCTGTTTCATTTTACGTAAATAATGTTAAATTCAAAGAAGGAAATTCTAAAGATTAATAAAAGTTTAAGTGCTTCACTTATCGAATGCACATTCTTATCTGAAAAAAATTGAGGATACTGACACTGGGCAATAAATTCTTACCTTGTTTAGCCCAATACATCACAAATAATTAATGAACAATTGAACTGTCGATATTTGTCAGTATCATTAATTCTTGGATATTCTACTTCTATCCTGAAATTTGACAACAATATTCCGTTGTCTCTATGCTTTTTTACACAAAGTTCTTTATAACTTTTGGTACCATAGAGAAATGACGTCGTAATATGTACTGGCTTAAAATTATTATTTGTATCAAGTTGAATTCTAAATTAGTTTTAGAATATCTGTATTTATTGTCATTGGTATAGTTCTTTGGCGTTTAGATTAGTACATTTGCATAGCATTTTCCAAACTTAGCTTCTATTTACTTAGTTGCAGAATCATAGTCACGCTTTTGTAAAGTGCGCATTGTTGGGAAAGAAATTTTCTCTATGTGATACTACATGTACATACGAAAGCCCAGAAGGCTCATTCGAGATTCGAGATTCGAAATACGAGATTCGAAATTCGAGTTTCGAGATTCAAGATCCAAATTAACCAATCAAAAGGCAGGTTCAATTTTGATTACTCCCCTTTATTATGTTTTACTATCAAGAAATCGTTGAATATATTCATATCAAATGGGTCATTTGCTTAAATGATAATGCAAGAAAAAAAGATATATGTATCAAAACGAAATAAAAAGGAATTTTAGGTTATATTTTAGAAAATATATATAAATTCTTATTTTTCATCATTAAACAAAACAATACATAGGTATATAGAATATTATATGGTCTTATCGTTGATTATTTTTAAATAAGAACATTGATGAGGGAGAAAATTATTATTTATATGAAATACTAATGAGGGCACATTTATTTACATTGTGCCCCCCCCCCCTCCCAATAATTTTATAATTTTGTCGATATATAAAATACTATAGAAATCATATACTATATGCTTGTGCCCCCTCAATTAAACATCTGATGACTTTTTTTGCTTTGTTTTTGGTTGTCAAGAAATTTTTGGTAGTTGAAAACTGAAAATGTATGGTGCCCCCCCCCCCCCCCCCCCCCCCCCGAATGAAATGAGCATTATGGTTTTACTAGTATATTTGAGTCTTTGACCAAGTCGGGCGAGACCCGAGCGGTTTCCTTTTAAATAATTATCGAATATATATTTATTGTATCTATGCATCGCAAGATTGACAATGAATGTTGATAACCACATATTTGCCCCCCCCCCCCTTTCCCACTTGGCCATTCCCGTAATATTTTTCCGATAGAATATACTATAGAAAACAGTAACTTCATGCTTATGTCCATTCAAAAATAACTTTCATTTACCATGATAACCCCTATTTTTCGAGGTTAGGGTAGGGATAGGGGGATAAACAATGATTTTTTTTTTTGATTTATTATTCCCAATGGGTCATTATCTTTATTAAGCATGCATGTTTCAGCCATCCGTATTTAAGGGGCTGTCTATTGGTTTCATAAACTTGGTCACTGGCCACTATCCACCTTGAAACCCGTAGTACTAATTATTACAGAGACGAAGCATCGATTTTGAAAGTGGGGTGGGGGAGGGGGAGGGGGCAGACAAAAATATTATTGCAAACCTGAAAATAAAATCTGACAAAAATTTGTCTAAACCCGAAAATCCTATTTCGGGGCGTAAAGGGGGCGGGGGGGGGGCGAACTTCATTTAGTACCTAATTTCTTTTAATACACTACTACTTAAACTTCTTTGACTATTCTGCACCACTGTACCAAATTAAAACGTGGGGGGGGGGGGATTGGCAACCGACCTTTCGATGAACATTTTCAACAGTAAAAAAAATTACGTGCTGTTAATCTATTTTAAGTTTACTATTATGTCAACAACCCTGTATCCAAAGTAGATAACACGAAATATATATAATTCTTTATATTAATCTCTTATGACATTTAAGAAGCTATTATAAATTGATTAAGCATATCTTGTAGACGAAAATCTAATATTTCTTAAAATTTCGTTTTGATAATATATAACACCTTTTCTTGCGTTGTAATTTAATCAATTGACCTCCTCGGTATTAAAATACTCAACGATTTTTTGATAGTAAAAAATAATAAAGGGGAGTAATTGAATCTCAAACCGCCTTTTAATTGGTTATTTTGGATTTTGAATCTCGAAACTCGAATTTCGAATCTCGAATTTCGAATCTCGTATTTCGAATCTCGAATCTCAAATGAGCCTTCTGGGCTTTCGTATGTACATCATATTTGTGATTTTTTTTTTTACAGAAGGCAGTGTCATGGAATGTGACTTTAGCTGTATAATTTTTAAGATAGTGAAAATAAAATATATTTTGAAGAGGCATATTGTAGAGAGTGTAACATACGTGTGATATTTAAAGTCTATCATTAAGTTTAAAATAAATGAAAAGTAATCAACAATAAATTCTTTTAATGATCCTTTTTAAATGCTTTATTAAAAATTAGTTTAATGAACAAAATCGACATTTCGTTTTATCGAATTCAAAATTGTTTTAAGTTCTTAAAAGATTAAAAAAAAAATGCATCAATGAAAATACAATGTTTGAAACTGCCGTTTACATTTTAAAAAAGTAGGAAGAAGAAGGAGGAGCATTGCCTATGTACATTCTTTAGAAAACGGTCTTCCTATCTTCTTGATCATTTCTTCAAAATGCTTTTAATATGAAAATAGGTAACTTGTTTACTTATGCCATGAATTTTTTTCATTTTCTAAATAATTCTACCATTGCCGTAAAGTGTGCGGGAAAAATCAACTTCAAATCAACTAAGACGTCAAACGTCTTAATAAATATTTAGATGTTGTAAATCATTGAGAGTAAAAATATTCGTAACTGCATCTAGATATATAATTTTCTAGAGACCACGCCTCCTTAGAATTAGAATATAAACTCACTTCTCAACACTACCAGCATATTTAAGATTGTGCTTTGGTCTCGCTCATTTTAATGACAATGAAAAAAGATTTTATTTTTCATTTATATCTTTTAATTTCTGCGATATTTGGATACGTTTATTCAGTTGGAAATCAACAGGAAAAACAATTTCTTCGCAGTCCAACTTATAGAAAAACATCCAGTATTTTACGGGATATCCTCAAACAAGAATCTTCACTGCAATTTTCTATGGTGCAAAAAATTCAGAACTTGGTTACGGATGCTATAGAAAACAATAATGTTACTGAAATTTTAAGAAAAAGGCTTGTTTCTTTAGGAAACAAAGTTAACTCTATTCAATCAGAAAACCGAAAACTGGAGAACGCATTGGATGCATCATTAGAACATTTCCATGAGGATCAGAATGAAACAAACCTACAGTTACAGAATGTTCCCTCAGTACCTAAGCCAAGTAAGAAAATAGTTAGTTCTTTTTCTGAACGACACTTGGAAAAATGATAACAAAATGTACGGTTTCTATTCAGATTGGCACCTCGAGTAAACAGTTTCAGATGTTAATAAAGAGTCGTAATAAATAACGTACTTTGCTCGCATCATATTAATGTGGCAAACCTTGTATGGGAGCTCTTACTTGTACTAATAATATTCAATGTCTTAAAAGTCAGATAATTTATTGAATAAATTTCCTTACTTTGATTTCAGTGATAGTATCTCTCAATTTCTTGAATTCGCCAAAAGGCCTGAAAAATTAGTTGATAGAAAAGTCTGTAGGTTAATTGCTTGAACTACTTTTACATAAGTATGTTAAAATGAATATGAAATCATTTGCAACGTCTTGCGGGATATCAACAAGCTCTATTTCAAACTACTATCTTTTAAACTTTTTATTTAGCCATTACCCTTAAGTATCCTAGCAAGACCACATTCTCTATTCTGAAATGTCCATAGCGTATATCATACCTAATATTTATTCAAAGTATTTTACAATAGACACGGATTTACTAAGAGAAAGTTTCGAAATGCAGTAAACGAAGCAGTAAATAATAAACATAAGTAAACAAGCGTTTGTTGTTTTTTTTTTTTATATGAAAATTTGTATAATAAGAATATTACTAAATACTGCTGTGGAAAGATGCATTAAAACATAAAAAATAGAATGACAACTGAAAAAAAAAATTACCTGATATTTTTTATTTGATTTTTATTAGTTAAAAGTAGAGGTAGCTAACTTATACTAAAAAACTTTTTTAAAGTCCTTCTTATGGAGAAGATTTTTCAAAGATTCTACCATATTTTCTCAAATTTTAATTGCATATATCTCCTCTGCGAAGAGAAAACGAGACTTTGTATGAACAAACTAAGAACCTCCTCACTCAAGGATGTTTCGTGGTAGGTTTTGTTGAAATCGATATTGTAAATAGTTTTTATACTACAGACGATAAACGGAAGCAAGACTTTGGTGAGCTACAATGCTAATTAATTATGACATAATACCCTAAAACCTAGAAAATAATAATAAGCCGATTTTGAGAATTTGAAAATTACTCGAAAATAAGCCTGTTTTGATAATAATCCGGGAAAAATGTTAAACTAAAATGTGTTTCATTTTTTTAAGCTTAACCCTAAGTTTAAATTTTCTGTTCTAACTTTTTCTTGGAGAAGTAGTATGTCTAGCAGTTGCCATTGCTAAAAGCTCACAATTTTAAAAAGGGAATGAAAGACACTTGAACACTTAACTCTAAAAGGAGTTTACCTGTGTATTTTATTTTTAGAAACAGTAAAACAAGTAGTTCTCAATATATCGATTACAATTTATTGTATTGATAATAAGCTGTGATAATGCTCTCGTTGCTTACAAGTTTTTGTTATTGATAATAAGCCGCGATTTGAAAATGTAAGACGGTTTTCAAAATAAACCTCCATTTTCTTACCAAAACTTAAAGTATGTAACTCTGTTCTATGTATTTATTTTTCATAACAGTGTCACAATGTCTAAAATAATATTAATAGATAGATACGTAATGTTATGTTCCTATTAATTTCAACATAAAATGTATTTTTTTTAATCAAATAGGTCATCATTGCTTTTACCCTTTTGATTGTTTCGACATCTATAATTGTGGGGAAAGAGGAACAGATGTTTATGACATATACCCCTTCACAGCCCCTGTTTCTACTAAAGTTTTGTGTGACATGGATTCCAATGGAGGGGGCTGGACGGTATGTGTTATCTACTTATAGTTTTGTTTTTGTTTTAAATAATCCTTTTCTGAGTTTAAAAATAATTTAATATTCTTTGCTCAGATATATATTAACGCCTTTTAATTAAAGATATCGTTTTACTCCTTCCAGTTTGGTAAGCCAATCATTTTGTTCTTAAAATAAAATTGAGTAGAAATATATAGAACTTTAACTTTTTAAAACACGTACGTTTTACACTTCAGGTTATTCAGCGCAGGCATCGAGAAAATCGCCGTGTAGAATTTAATACTACATGGAATGAATATAAGATAGGCTTTGGGGATGCTCGAGGGAATTATTGGCTTGGTAAGTGTACAAGACATCTGCTCATACGAAGACAATTGACTTTGATGTACATGTACTGATTATCTCTTTTTAAATAATGGTATTTTTTCACAAAAAAATTATTTGTACTTTTTTTTTTAATAATGCATTTGATAAGAATAATATTGAAAATGACATCGTTAATGATAAAAGATATCAAACAGTTAGTGGAATTTTCAGCGAGATGGAAATATTTAAGTGCCATGCATTCTCTAATGATTTGAAATTTTACATAGGTGCTGTGGCACACATAGTCTCCAATTTCTCCAAACTCTCTATGAGAAAAGTCATTGATACCCTTAACTGAAACCAGGCAAAAATTGGTTGCTATGTTTTATAGTTACCATGGTAACATGTCTTGAAGTTCGAAAAATGGCATTTTTTAACATGATTAGAGCCCCATAGTTACATGTAACATTTGCGGCAAAGCAAACTATTGGCAATGACTGTTTCTAAAAGATGAAGGTCAGGTGTCTCAAATGCATGATAAAAATGTTTGGTAAATCAACTATAACATATGATATGTTACTATGGAAACAAAATATTCAAAAGTAAAAAAAAATATTCATTGAATTTCATAAAGTCATACACGTAAAAATAAAAAGCAATTTTAGGATGAAATGTGACCAAATGATAGAAAAAAGAGCCTTGAAACATATACCAAGAACAGATATGATATTTCATTTTGGTTGGCAATGGTTGCCAAGGTTTTTAGACCACAGAGAGCCTTCAAAGTAACACTCTCTATGTTTAAATCTGATCCTGTCTTTAAAAAAACACATTTCCTCATAACTTATGATCAATTTTTTAAGATGTTGGTGTGCTTGAAGTTTTCCCATTTGAAAAAATTCAGATTAGATTCTTTAAATAGAGCGTTTCTATGAAAATAAGCAGAAAATATATGCTTAAAAACCTGAAAAAAATATGTTCTTTCCTTGGATAAGTACCATTAAATGTAGATTCACAAAACTTTTCTGATTGATATTTATTAACAGCTAACTTGACTTTTAATTTTGACTATCATCCAATCTCTAAGTGGATGCAAGAATTTGGCACACAAGGTTTAATATTGATATATACTTCACAAAATAGAACATTTTTCCTTCTTGGTAACCATAGCCACAGTGTTGTTTTATTCATCAAATTTTATCAATATATGTTATTCAACTTTAGTTCTAATAGATAAGTTCTACTGAAGCTGAGTCCTTTAATTTGTTTCTTAATTAAATGGCAATTTAATTCTTAATGCAGCGAAAAGTAATTCACTTTTAAGCACTGGTACTTTATTTCCATGGTAACACTGCAAAGTAGCAATTATACCCAATTTTTCTTGTTGTTTTGGTGTTGCAAGGTCCTAAGGATGCATATTTGCCAGTTTTGAATTTGCATGTTTTTACTCAAGGTAGTAGCATTAAGCCAATCTTAGTTACTAGTTTTGCATGCTTACACTGTGTTGCCATGGCAACCATAAAAGGTATTTATAGAATAATATTGCTTATACTTATATACTTAAGGTCGAAAATTTTCATTGTTTTTCTTCTCGTTGATTGTGTTTGAGCATGTAACACCTACCATTAGTGAATACGGAGTGTTTTTCAGCATATTGCAGCATTTTAAATGTATTCCAAACGTACCCTTGGTTACCACTTTCTTAGAGATATATTCTAAACAGTTTATTTACAGTATAAGTGATATCAAGGTGTCATGTTTTTGTGAGAATGGTTTGTTTGCTTTTTCTAGTTTTTATTTCGCCATAGTCAAGATTTAGAGTGGCTGAAAATCTCGATTTTTCAAGCTTTTCCGGCTGTTGCCATAGCAACCGAGACACATAGCAACGAATTTTTTTTTATATTTGTTTCTGGTGTCAAGTACTAAGCATTGGTGAAGTTTCATCAAAATCGGTGACCATGCGTGGCAACGAAGTTTAAGTGGTTACAGAGAATGGCTTTTAAACTGGTGGTTTATTATTTTAGCGAGAAGTAATTTGTGTGATTTTATGAGGTCAGGAAAGATAAGTAATACTTCCAATGCTATATATGAATTTTAAGCGATTTTCAATTAAAGCGACCTCACCACCCTTTCTGATAGTGTCAAAAATTTGATCCCCGTTAAGAAAATTCTGCTTTAACGGTATACAGATTTGCAAGAGGTGTGAAGATTACGAACATTTTTCAAAAGTCTACAAGATCAATACAATTTTATAAGCACTGACCTCTAAAACCCTCAGAAGTGAGATCACATTCCATGCAGGAGTAAGAGCATATCTGCAAGATTTAATGTGTTGAACAATGAAGATTATGTGAATTTACTAATTCCTTTTTTTTCGTAATGTTATTACGATAAATCAACGTAACGTACAATTGAGGCAATCTGACGTTTGCCCAGTTTTATTTATTTGAGCAATCGCAGAAAATGAGCATTTGTACATGTACATATACATGATTGTAACTACATGTAGATTTTGGGTCAGGAAACCATTTTGTCTTTATATTCGAAATAAATAAATTTTGTTTACTGACTCGGGGAATACCAACCATGACAAATATCATTATACAAAATTGATTAAAATGGTTAAAGTATTCCTCATATAATACATACAGTAGTAGCTGTTTTTATTAAACAAACGATTTTTTTTAATTATACGAAAAGTTCGTATTAATAGTGATTTGCTACCTATTTTACAACATATTAAAATGCTTGAGTGAATACTGAGGTTTAATTTCACGAATTCTTACTTATATTTGGTCCCTTTAGTTTGTTAATGTACAGGGTATATCCTCAAACCTTCCCTCCTTAATTTTTTTTTTCGAAAAATAAGACGCGTCGAACAATTTACGAACTATTTTAAATCATTATTTTTTTCATTTCCCATTTATGCGTCAAAAATTTCAATGATAAATTTTTCTTTCTGCAGAGGAAAAATATTGATCTAAAGCACGCGAAGCTATTGGCTTCTTCCAGGGATCTGTCACTATCACAAAAGCTATATCCCTGAAGCATGTAATCTTAGGGTTCTTTTTCAAAGGATACAAAGTCTTAATTAAAAAAAAACGTATGAATAGATTTTTTTTAATCTACTTCTACTTGAGCTCACAATTAGTACTTGGAAACAATATTATTTACAAATTTACAAACATGTATACTTTTCCTAGGTTATTTTTCTCAATAGAAAGCGATGCAAGCAGAATTTCCATATTACCGGGTACTGTATGATTGGGCTTCCTGCACCTGGTCTCAAAAACTTCCTTTTACAATGAGTACTTGGCGCTTCATCCTTATTATTACTACACAATGATCTTCACAATTCCTTGGCTTAGGAGATAACGATGATTTGATTGATTAAATGTATATTGTTTTACGTTCTTCTCGAAAATTTTTCACTCATATGGAGACGCCACCACTTGCCGGTGGAGAGCTGTTAATGTTGTCCTATGCTCGACACTGAGGTCCATTGAGCAGGGAGGGATCTTTTTCGTGCCAGCGCCTACTGCGACACGGAACCTCGGTTTATACGGTCTCATCCGAAGGACCGGTCTTCACGTCCCACAGTGGGATTCGAACTTGCGACGTATTTTATTTTTAGCGATGAATCTTTTAACGATTTTAACATGTTCACTCAAAAAGCTATTACAAATAAAACTCAATTAATTTTAGCGATATTCAATTTCAGCGATCTCAGCACCCTCGCTACTATTGCCAAAATTAAATCCTCGCTAAAAATTCTGCTTATACGGTACTTATAAAAGATCACTTAATTTACTACATGCATGATCTGTGTACTGTTTCTTTTGTTTAAATAAGGTTTTAATGTTCAAATAAATATTCTTAAGCAAAAGGGTACATAAGTATAAGTACAATTACTATAAATTGATGTAAGTACAGGACATCTTCTCAAACTTACATACCAATATAATGAAATAAAAGTAAAAGTAAATGATAACATAATTAGCAGCGGTTGAAAAATTGTGGATGATAATGATTCGATAGAAGTAGTAAAAAAAATAAAACTATTTAAATTTAGGAAATGACGTTATTCATAAGCTGACCACAAGTTTCAACAATTCCTTGTATATCAGACTGGAAAATACGAAGAATCAGTCCTTCAAAGTACAATATTCCTCATTCTCTATTTCTGCTGAAACTGACAGTTACAGACTATCTTTGGGAAACATGTCAGGAAATATTGGTACAAAGCCTTTATTTTATTAAACTTTTATTTTTCAAAATAAAAAAAAAATCGAATGAATTTAAGGAAAACTCAATATGATAAAAAAAAAAAAACCTTTGTAAAATACTTTTTTGATATGATTACGTTTATTTTTCACAAAATAACCTCATTATGTATAAAAATATAAATTATTTTTGTTTCAATGTCTAGTTGATGCATTTAGAAAGCACCTGCTGATTAACCAACCGTTTTCAACATACGACCATGACAATAACAACAGGTGTGCAGCCAAGTCTGGATCTGGTTGGTGGTACAATTTCTGTACTCACGTAAATCTTAATGCGCCTTTTTTTGAAAAGCATGGTGATCGTGTATGGTATGACGCTATTTCCCAAGGCAAGGATCTTTTAATTTCGGAGGTGATGATCAGAAGAAAATAATATATTTATAAAATGAAAAAACAAACTGAAGCTGTCATTAATACTTATAGATACTGCTTTGACCTCACCAATAAATATTAATTGTGAATGTAATTGTGACCTCGAAAATGATATAAAAACAGCTTATAAGCACATCTTAAATTGAATAAAAGATCGAGAATGCAAATGATGAAAAGACAAATTCATAATATCAAACAAAAACATCGTCTGTTCTTCAGATTGTTTCAATTATAAATGAAGTGATTATTTTTTATAACAAAGAGAGGTTCAATTACATTCAATAATTGTCTTGTGCGTCATAATTATAATTTATAGTCTAGGAGCTCTTTCTTACTTGTACATTATGTTCTCTTTAAAAATTAGGTTTGTTAAATCAAGGTATACGACCTTTATTTGTTTATTTTACAATTTCACCAGGCTTGCTTTATAAAAATAAAAGTTTGAAAATAAGGGATTGCGAAAGTGAATTTTTGAAATAAGTTGTACATTTTTTTACCATTAATTTGCAAGTCCTTTTAAAATATATATTTATATATCCATTCATATTTATCAAAACAAGTTTAGTCAGCGATAACCCATACTTATTGACTATATGTCGTATGCAGACACAGATTTTCATTCTTAGTATTGTAAAATAAATTCTCCTAATTTCAGATAATCTGTTGTTTTTTAGCCATATGATATGCGCATGTAAAAGTGAATTTCTAAATTACTATTTTTCATATTCGTGCCTCTAAGTCACCTCTAAAATAAAAACACCAACTGGTTATTTTTGAAAAGAAATACTTGCTAATGTAAATTCTTAGTTGCCTTAATTTTAAGCGTTATTTCAACAAATGATTTTAGTCAATATACAGATCTATAACATGTAGGTTAACCATTCGTTGTGATAGATTTTGTGAATTTATTCCTAGTTTTATGTGCATTTTCTGCTTGTTATGCAATGATTTGTATATTTGATGATACTTTTCTTCTGTTTCTGGAAAATTTTCATAATCCCATGGTATCAAGCAACACGGCATTGTAATATGTATGTTCACACTGGTGGACCTTTACAGCGAAATACGTACTTTGAACTGTTGTGAGGTCTGCGTCTTATATTAAGGGTTGGAAGGATAGCAAGATGGAAGAGGAAAATGGTGGACAGTGCCTGTATGTTTAACTCTTAAGCCATTTTCCAGAATCTTTATATAGCCCAGTTTCTCCTTATGTCGTCTCCCAGGTGATTCAATACGCAAGAGCAGGACTTTTCAAACATTTCGCCTTCCGGTTAAAGCTAATTTACGTTTGAAAAGGCTAGTGAAGATTTTAGATATAAGACTTTTATTTGATTTTAATGATAGACAACTTTAAAAATGCAACAAATAATACATTATACATTTTAAATTTTGACCTTGACCTTGCAGATTTCCGAACTGACGAAAAAACTTTAACGTTGGTTATAACTTTTGAACGGTAAATGCTAGGGCTTTCTTACTTCAAATTTTATATGTTATGCTTGTGAAAATATCTTTAATTGGATGTCAATAACTTTGACCCTTTGGCCTCGGAGTTTGACCTACTTTTTACAAACTTTAACATTGGCCATAACTTTTGAACATTAAAAGCTAGAGCTGTCATATTTCACATATGTGATTCTTGTTACAACACATTTCATTGGATATCAAGAACTTTTAACCTTTGACCTTGACCTTGGAGTTTGACCTTCTTTTTACAAATTTTAACCTTGGCCATAACTTTTGAACGGTTAGAGCCAGCGCTATCAAATTTCCCATGTATAATCTTTGAAACAAGGCCTTTCTTTAGAATTTAAGCCTTGAGTCTTTGACCTTGACCCCGGAGTTTTTCCTACTTTAAAAAATGTTAACCCTGGTCATAACCCTTAAACAGGTGGTGCTAGCGTTTTATATTTCACATTTATATTTCTGAAAAGGGACCAACATATTTGATTTGTATTTGAGAAAGCTAAACCTTCGCTATGATGCCATACGGGGGCATTAGTGTTTCACAAACACATCTTATTTCCCATCAATTATTAATTTAAAAAACTACCTATTAAGAGCACGCGTTATCCTGGATGAAAAAGCACGACATTGGGAGGAATTATAATTTTCTGAAAATTTCATTAAATGGTCCAGTTTCAAAGAGAAAAGTAATTGATACACATTATTATAAAAATGACTTGATATACAGACCTTTATCGCGTCGAATGAAAGAATCATATATACATGTATATCTGATAATATGTTGACATAGCGACAGATAGCGAGGTAGATATTTATTCAGTTTTTATTTTGACCAGGCTCTAGTGTCAAACTGCACATGACATTTGGTGCGTCTAGACTCTGACGTCACATGACGTCGTAGTTTTAAAAAAAGTTTTAAAAAACAGCACGAAGCCTCTACATTGCTAACTTTTATGAAGAATGTTATTATTTATCTGCAATATATTCTTTGAGTCAAGTCGAAATAATTTTTTGACAAACTCTTGTTATTTATTTCTAGGACATTGCTTAAACAAGCGATGCATTGTGGGTTTTATGTTACTGCAGAAAAAAAAAATCGTACGAAAGTGGGCGGGTTTGTCAAAGATGAGAAGTGAAATAAATATTTTTTGACTTACAAAACTTCGAATTTTAAAAATTGTTTTATCATTTGTACACAATATTACATAGCACCTGGAAAATACAAGTCGCTGTGCTCGCTCTTATTTAACCACTTTGCATAAAATCTTTGCATATCGAAATGTGAGTAAATTGTAAAAATCAGATGTCAGAAAGAGAAATGAAATGCTTCATGTCTTTTTTAATAAGAAACCGTGAAAGATAAATTGTTTTGAAAAATTACAGTTATGACGGTATCTTTGGAAAATGCTATCAGTCAAATACAACTGAACAAGGATAAATAAATTACAAAAAAAACAAAAGCAAATGTAGGTTCAAATTAGATATGCTTGTATATTTAATCCTCATAATAAATGAAATTAGATTTAAAAATGTTAGTACCTACAGTGTACCTTGCAGAATCATGCATCCACTTTGTATCCCCTATCCAAATCCACAGTACTACGTGGGGGGGGGGGGGTCGAAGTCAGTGCACCCAATACCTATGGATGGGAATTACATCACAAGCAATCCGAGTCCGTATCATTGGTTTTCAAAGGGGACAATCTTCAGAAAGAGTTAACAAGCCGAAAAAAACCCAAATAACCTGTGTACAAATAATAAAATTCTCTTTCGGGAAGGATGTTTGCTGAAGGGGGGGGGGGGGTGGGGGGACCTTCGTTTACTTTCCGATTATTTTGGTACATTTTTTTCTTCCAATTCTTAGTTGCAGTGTTGTTTTGGGGGAAGGGCTAAGTCCTGAAGTAGGTCTTCCTGTTAATCTATACCTGTAGTAAAGAGTTCAAGACGAGTAGCTATTTAATACTTTCTGTATTTAACTTAAACCTTTATGACCAATTAGACTGAAATAAAACAGAAAAAAAGGCATAAATGCAGTCAAATATACAGTTTTATATAGGGAATCATTATTGTACAGGACGACAATAATGTAATTTTGATTCAATTGAAACTTTTAAATAGTTCGCCCATCGCAAATATGATGAAAAGAAGTTTATTAACGTTATTTTTTTTCTCTTTTTTAAATAGTTATTTACAATTTTACAATTTTGCAGCTCATATTGCTTTAAATAATGGCAATAATATGGACATTTTTGTTTATATCCGGCCTCTTGTTGACCAATTCACAGTACATCAATTTGTCTTTAAAAGATGACTGTAATGAACTAATGAAATATTTAAAAAGATAATGGAAGAAATTCAAACACTCCGGAGACTCCAGATAAAGCTTCAACGTGAAGTAGATATGTGTTGATCAACAGTAATTCAACAAGTATGTATCGGAGAATTTTTTATTTTAATCCGAAGAATCTTAATTTGTTTGTTGTAGTACGTATAGCTATCTACCTAACATTTTATTGCTGTATTAGAAACTTTAATCACAGAAAGGAAGATGTGATTGTTCAGATATTATTTTGGTGGATTCTATAAATTTGACAGTTTGAATTAAATTCGAAACATAAACCAAAAATCAGCATATTCTTTAAGACCAGAACTACATGTTTGTAGCTTTCTACTGATAACAACCTTAATATTAAAACATTTTTTTCGAATTCAATCACAGCACTCGAACTGTCCGAATTTTTAATACGAACAGTGTGAATGATAAATTGTATTTGCTGCCAAGCTCTTTGTTTCAACGAAAGAATCTACGAAATGATGACTGCTAATTTACATATTTCATCCGCCTGTCGATATTTTGCCTCTTTTTAGAAATTGTTGAGTTCATATTTTGAGCATGCTCTTGCTTATCGAATGAAATTAAAAAGAGATATATGAACACCGTATGTAGGTGGTGAAGGTATATTGCTGCATAAGATAGAAAAATTGACAATTTACAGTGTATACATGAATATTTTTTTTTACCTAATTGCATTACAAATTATACAAATAATAAATTCCTAGAATATAAAGAAATTGTAAACCTATTGTGACGTTCAAAATACTACCCTTCTGAAACCATCCTTCTTATTCTATACAAATATTTTTCACTTCAAATTCGATTTTTGTGCAATTTTGAAAACAAAAATTAAAAACTACGCTGTAAAACTTATTCATATTATTCATAGAAGCATGACACAAGCTCTTATTTTCAAAATTTTTGACAAAAGTTTGTTTCTATTGACATCTATCCATAACTTTAAAATTTAACATTTTCTTTCATACTTTTTTTCTGCGGTCAAACTGCTATTACCTGGGATACTGTCCCGAAGTTAGCCACTCCTTTAACAATCTATCAAAATTGATCTCTATTCTTTTTTTTATTATGTATAGCAAGCATTATCAAGATAAACAATGGCCACTCATTCTTGAAAAAAATGTTTCTTTAAATTATTATCTCTAACTTCTTTCTCTGATAAAGGTTACTAATTGGATTGCTCGCTAAAGTACACGGAAATTAAAATGTAGTTAAATCATAATATTTTCTGAAAATTTACAAAAGATATGGAAGATTCCTTCAACATAAAAGAAAATATAATAAGTTCATCAAGTGGCCTCTGTGTGACCTTATGGCTTACATTTATATAGTCCCTGATTTCGTTTTTTTTTTCTGATTCGAAAGCGATTCAGACATTTTATTAAAAATGTTGCATTTTCATAACAAAATGTTTTCTTAAGAAATAAAGGTTAAAACAATCTCATTTACCTACCGTTCACGGTAGCTCAGTCGGTAGAGCGCTCACTCCGTGATCGGGAGGTCGTGAGTTTGTATCTCGGCCGCGACTGACCTAGTCGATATAATGGGTAGCAACTATTCCTTCGCCATGCGCTCGACACTTTGAAGTGAAAGTTGTGGGTCCTTTGGATGAGACCTTAAAAACCATGGCCCCGTGAAGCCCTTCATCGGCATATGGTGACGTTTCAATATGAGTAAAAAATTCTCGAGAGGGACGTTAAACAATATATAATCAATCAATCTCATTTACCTACATCAAAGCGAGATGTCGATCTAATAATAGGTGAATATCTGTTATCTCATTTTCCTTTCAGAAAAATTTATATATAAGTTGACATCTCGAGATGAAGCAGGGCTTCATTTCGCATATAAGATGGTAGCGTCAATCGTTTGAAAAGATAACAAAATACCTGCGTTGTTTTTTGACAAGGGGATACATTATGATTTATCCTCATGTTATCGAGTGCACTTTAAATACACTGTCTCGGATAATACTGTGGTTTCATCAATTTTCGTGGCCATCAATTTTCGTGGATTTTATTAAACAGAGGTTTTCGTGAAACGTAATTTCGTGGACAAAAGCATTGCTTATACAAATGAATAGCATATTTCATAATTCGATGAACATTTGAATTCGTGGATCTGTTCAACAACGAAATCCACGAAAATTGGTGCTCAACGAATATTGATGAAACCACAGTAATCGTGCTGAGCAGAAATCTCTGAACGATTGCGAGTACGGGTAGAGTGCAAAAGTGGGTGGATGTTAAAAACTTTTTGAGCAGTCTTTGATAAATGTATTTGAATGCTATTGTATTTAAAGCATAGAAATAAAGCATTAAAAAATAAATCTTTGAACGGATATTTCTGGGGACGGATTGTTGTTAATCCTAAGAGTATTTATGCAATAATGATATGCTCCACTGGAATATTATTTATCTTATGTACTCATCGTGTTTTAAAATTAAGAAAAGTTAAATTCAATGATAGGATGCATTAAGAAAAAACATTGTTAAAAGATTCCTACATTCTTTTTTGAAATTATTCAAAAGTTTTTTTGTACCACAGATCGCAGGGGAAATTGATAATGATATATAACATATTTAACCAAACCTTTGTATTTCAGGACCTAATCTACTTATAAATCGCAAGTCATAAAACTACACTTAAAAAAATAATAAAGTTAAAATTTCTAAATGAGAAAAATGATTAAGAAATAACTATTGAAGTTAAATGGTTCACTGAAAAATGAACTTAATTGGTCATGTGATTAAATTATGTAAAGCCCAAATTTTTTTCAGTACAATTGATTACGCACCACCGAGTTATTTTCTCCAGTGAACTTCTTGAATATTTATTTATTACTTATAATAATCTGAGAAGAATATTATATAAGAGATATAGCCCATTGCAAACAACCCGTCGTTATTATTACTATGTTGTGACACACAGCAACCTAGAAGTCATTATGTCATGAAAGTTCGCCTAGCTCAAACAATTGAATGTTTTTTTCTGATGTTAATAATCAGTATTGAGAATTACCTTTCTATTTTTTAAGCCCAATATATGTGGAGGCGAAAAGGTTGGTATTTCAGTTAGATACATCCGTTTCAGTTTATATGCATTCAAATGAATTTCTTGCTAGAAGGTAAGCAAACTTTCCGTTGATCTATTAATGCTTTTATTCACATACTGTTCAATGGACATCTGTTTATTGAAAGGAAAGGGATTTATATTTTTCTGTTATGATATTTCTGTTATCCCTATTCAGTTTCAATGTTCAAGGACACACCCATTGTGACAAAGATATGCAAGCGATGTAAGCAAGATGTCATTGTGTTATGTAATTTAGGTAGGCTAAGACTATTACCCTTTAATAAACTTATGCTTGCTCTTCAATAAGTCCATCTAAAATATTTCCAAAAGAAAAAAATCGTGGTGCATAATTTTGAGCTGCTTTTTAAACGGTTAGCGTATACGCGAACCGCTTTATGGCATCTGTCCAACGATATTAAGCAATTTTTATCGACACCGGAAACTTCCATTAGGCGCTTCCTATCGACAACGGAAACTTCAACAAAGCCTCTACCTATGATTTCTTTCTTACACATATAACATATGTTAAATATAATCAAGACTATCAAACAACATAATCTTTCGGTTTTTAATTTTTTTCTGATTTTGTTTGTCAATGAGATAAATTTTTAATTGTTGCATTAAAAAAGTTTATGTATAGGAGCATTTGGTGTCGAGATTAAATTTCCGTGACGTCAGCTGATGGCGATCGGGCCCTGTCAAAATTTAAATTCAAAGTCAGCATGAAATTTAGCTGATAACGTTATCAACGCGTTGAATTTAAACTTTAGGAAGAAATGTATATGCAGCACAGTTAAGGTTACAAAAAGGAGGCGGAGCCTAATTTGTACGGGAAAACTTGACTATGACATCATACACAATATACGTCATACATCATTTTTTTAAAGTACCCAAAATGAGTTGATCTGCTTAATTTAACCAGTAGGAAATCATCAAACTACATAAAAACTTACTAGATCTACAGCGTGCTGTTTTGTCGTTAGTGAAATCCCACATTACAATTTATAAACAAGTCACTGATCGCAATACACTTGTCAATATGACGTCATTTCTTAAAACGTGACGTAGTTTGTATGCAGTGAGAGACAGATCAAATAATATTTTCTCAACAAAATATGTATTCTCTAATTAAATAAAATATTATTTACAGATATTCTTTGGGCCAATAACTTGAATTTAATATCTTCTTCACTATTTTATTAATATATTTTCTGTACTTTACGTATATAAATGACACTGCCGTATATTTGTATTCAAGTACATCGGAGGATAATGTGGGGGGGGGGGTGTCTTAATAAATCGATCTAGTGCAAGGGCATACACTCTAGATAAAAGTAAGCTTTTACATTTCTACTCTAGAACTATTAAGGTATCTGAAAAGTGCTGCGATCCTGATGAAATCCTAAAAACAATTTAATTATATCAATATTTCATGCCGCTGGCCAACAAAAAATATAGCATTCGGTCATGCAAGTATAATTTTAACAATGAAATTGCAGAATTTAGACAGGATCGCAGCACTTTTTAGAAACTACAATGTGTGTTGAAAATACTTATATACTAAACTTTGAAATTTAACATGGTTATGCCCTTGCACTAGTGATATTTACATGTAACATCAATACTGCAAGGCTTTGTGCTAAAATCGCGTGACTGCCGCATCACGTGACTAGTCTTAGTGTAAAATATAATTGTCCTCGATATGTAGTTATTATTAAGGTCTTCCGTTTCCAACGGAAGACCTTCTACTGATTCTGTTGGTCAAGATTATTAAGGTCTTCCGCTCAGGCGGAAGACCTTCTACTGATTCTGATGGTTAATATTATTCCTATTCTTTTTTCTTTCCTAGACGCCAACTTTGAAACCTCGTAACTCGCTCATTTCTTAACGGATTTCGTTCAAATTTTCAGAGTTTTTGGACGTTACATAATTCAGTTTAAATGTTTTATACATTTCAAAAATTCCCTTCCGCTTTTGAGTTATTTCCCTTTAAATGAAAAGTTGGTGATGTTTGTTTCCAGACAAAGGCTCAGAAACGACAAAAGCTGGAGCAGAATGTCTACTGCATTTAAATACTAGAGGAATTGAAGTTGTGCACATCGGTTTTTCTTTTTCGATTTCTGCGCTCAAAACGGTGCTAGATAGGGGTCAAAAATAAGAATGCCTAAAAGCGCAAAAATTTACATCTATTTCCTTATGTATCTTTTAAACTAAAAATAATTTGTTAAGACATATTGAACAAATATTGTGCATAATTTTAAGTTCTATCATTTGACATCATTAAAAAGGGGCTGGACCATCAAATTAGGGGCAAAGGACGCTCGAAAGTTTTTGCTTTATAACTTAAAAGCGGTAAATATTTCGAGATGGTTATCGATTTGAAATGGGTTCTTTAGCATCTTAGTTATTGATCTCATGAAAACGTTATTTTGTTCAAGTCATGTTTTATTAGATGAGCAGAAAACTTTATAGTCCATGTACAGGTAAGTTATTTTATACGGCAAGTGAAGAAGAATTTTATATGCGTACGTGTATACATGTAACACGTATAACTGAAATTAACTGGATAAGAATAATATACCTAGCTAAATTGAATGTTAAACTTTGTTGAAATAAGATTTTAAACGTATTCTCTAGCTGGATGTCAAACAGATTATTCAGAGACAACTTTCTCCCTGTGTTTAGTGTAAAGAACAAGACGGGAGAGAGGAAAAATATTTTTAAGTATTAATATTCAATGTAGCCATATTTATTTTTTTTTAAATTCAAGCTTAAGATAATTCAATTCATGCATCGTGAATTTTCCTCGGACCACGAAAGTTTCGTGTGTACAGTGTGCGTGTTTTGTGTGTACAGTTGTCACATGGTTATGAAACCCGTTTATCGATCGCGCATTGACCTGTATACATTCCGGAGATCAACAATACCGCTCTTTGATTTTTACTAGAGTCCTAGATTTAAGATCAAGAAAACATGTCATTTGCGCTAATCGTAAGAATATTTCTATACACAAATTTTAAGGTTTTCTAGAATATGATTTAAAGTGTTGAATGTCGGATTCTATTCTTTGACGAATGAATAAAAGGTGCTGCGTTTACGCGCGCTTTTCTCATCTGCTGAGGTATCTATGGACGAGTTCATCGGTTACACTGAAGGGTGACACAGGATGACCTATCGATAACTCTGCCAATTTTGATCGTGATTTTAATTGCACATGTACCATAAACATGATAAATTAATGTTCAACTCTACCCTTGTGAAGTCCATTATAGTCTCGTTATTTAAAAAAAAAAATTGGGGATATCAATACTGCAACTTGTTTTTGATTTGTGCGGATGATTCTATTATTGAAAAGGTACACACGTAGTACGACGATTTTTTAGGCCCCGTCTCCCCCTCCACTGTGAAGTAATTGCAATCGTTACATGTATACGGGCCTATATCAAGTTATTCTAATTGCTTTATATCAGAAAAATTTGCGATGTTGTTTAAATTAGCAAATACATATAAACATTGCACAGTAAATTGTAAGTGGAAGTGACGTTTCCAATTCTCATGAAAATCGTAAATGAAGCAACTTTGAGTTTTGCATGAATTGATACATAACTTATAATTGCATTGTACCGAATGTATACCTTTTATTTCCTCGAATAAAAAGAATATCACTATGACACGATTTTACGTGTACATGATGGTAACTAAATGCATGCTGTTTTACACGGAGGAGCCCCCAAAATATATACATTCCGAGCTTTCAGAATACGAGAGAAAAAAATGAATAATTAGAATTTTTTTAACAAATTCAAAATTGTTTCTGAGAAAGCCACGTATTTGCATACAAATATTCCAAGCCATTCTTTCGTGTTTATTGGACTAAAAGAGATAATTAAATTTCCTCTCATCGCGATACATAACCCCTTCCCTCAAATGATACGTTTTCCTTCAGAGTCGAGAATGTCAGTTGGTTAGTTTGTTCAGGTACGTACAGGTCAGGACTGGTGTTGAAATCCATGATTAATCCATAACCTATTATAATGTAATCCAACAATCATACCCGACTTTTTTTTATTCACAGGTCATCAAATATATCAAAAAAAAAAGATTAGTATGCGTCACTAAACTTTCATATATATAAACGTTTTAATTTCTAAAATTTGTGCCGATTAGAGTGTTCATTCGAGCATCGAAGTGTGAACATGTATTAGTATCTTTGGGTAAGGGGGGGGGGGGGGTGGGGGTTACCAGTTTTTACTGCGTTAGATTTCCGCAATTCTGCTTTGCTTTTCCGACACTTAATAATTTCATTTCTAACATTCATTATTTTCATTCTGGATTTTTACACTATATTTCAAGCAATTTAAAGTTAACAAAGAAGATGGAATCATTATTTTAATAGAATATATTTGGTTAAATTAACACAAGTGAACTTGAAAAATTGAAGATGAAAATTTATTAAACGAAAGTCAAGCAATAAAAAGCTAAAGTTTGTTTTTTTTAAAAAAATTAATCAAATCAAGTGATAGAAAACAAAGACAGGTTGTAAAGCTCACACACCGACACACACACAAACGTTTTGGTAACTCGGAATAGTCCAGAGTAAAACTATATTTTCTTGATGACAGAATGTCCAGTACATCTAATGTTCACGTCCGGGATAGTCCACGGCGGATCTAAAAACTCTCTCACACAACATTCGGGATTCACTAAAATTTCAATTAACACATTTACGCAATTTACATCATACATACAAGTCAGACGCTCTTTGATGTAGAGGATTGACACTAATTCCTTAGATAAATTCTTAGTGACAAATTCTTTTCACTATTTAAACTCAAATTGATAGGTTAATATTAAACAATATAAATCACTAGCAGCGCAAAGACAGACTTTTAAAAAAATCAGAGGTGGAATCAGGCGAATTAAATCCTTTTATGGCACTACCAACCCCGTAACGAGATATCTCATCGAAATGACCGGTCTCCACGTCTTGAACCTCCAAGAACATGTATTGCATGTTCTTGAATAGTATGTATTAATAAGTCTTTAAGGAAATCTCATGTAGGAAACCTGATTTATATTCTAATATATTCTAATTTTTTTTTTATTATTCGTACTTCTCAATCTATCATGTTCAAATTACATGTATTTATCTTTTAGGGAACATTAAACCTTATTCGTCAGCCAGTCTGTCCATCTGTCACCAGAACTTTAAACTTGATAATAAATGAATTGAAATAGGACTTTGATATTTCACATGTGCATTATTTGTGACATCTGATTTTCAAATATACTGTGATTTTTGACCCTGTGACCTTGATCTTGGAGCTTGACCTACTTAAAAAAAAATAACATTACTTTAAATTGACCATAACTTTTGAAAGCTTCCATTTTTATAAAAATGTATTAACTGTGACAACACCTTTTAAATTCACTGCTTTTTTACCCTTTAACATTGAAGTTTGACCTGCTTTTCAAAAACATTAACAATACTCATACCTTTTGACTGAGAAGAGATGGGGCTTTTATTTTATCCCTATGAATTACCTATGACAACTCTTTTCTTAATACACTGACTTTTGACAACTTGATCTTGAGGCTTGATCATAACTTTTTAATGAGGAGAGATAGGGCTTTCATATTACACAAACATCACAATGTCATGTACGTAATCTGTGATAAAATCATATCAAATACTAGTATATCATGAACTTTGACCTTGAAGTTTATCCGGCTTTTCCAAAATTTAAACATTGCTTAAAATTGACCATAACTTTTTACACATGTATATTAGCTGTGACAAGGCCTATCAAAAAAAAAAGGTATGGCTTAAATCATGGAGAGTGTGTTATGGCCTTGAATCAAGGTCATTTAGGATAAGATATTCTGGATGCATTGTTTGAAAAAAAAACTGTGTGAATTTGTACAGTAGCACACAAATGGGGTAAGCTCATCACCATCACCATCTTGTGTCATGGTGTGACCCAAGGTCATTAGACAAGGTCAAGGTCGCAAACATTCCTTTACTATCAATTTTTTTAATAGTAAAACATTATAAGATGATATCTACCCTTAAAAGATTGCTTTATCATTAGAACGTGGCATGACCTTGACTCAAGGTCATTTCTCTCTGTCCGTAGCTTCTACGGAAGACCTACTCGTTGCTTTGCAACGAGCTCGGCTCTAGTTATTCTTTTTTTTTCTTCTACTTCCTAGACGCCAACTTTGAAATTGAACTTCCTGTCTTTCAAACTGAAAATCTCAGGTTAATATTTTGAAAGATACATTTGTTTCATCAGTCTGGGATGTTATTGGTTTTACAATTTAGTTAAGTACTACAAAATTCAGTGTGTCTGCTTCTTTGCTGATGACATTCGATATTGATATGTATGCTTACTTTAATATCATCATTCAATGCATTTTTTGTTATTGTACACTGTACATATTCGATGAAAGCATGCTAACCGCTTTTCGGTACTTTTAGTACTTTGATTATATAAAGATCCCACCCCTTCCATGATATAAACTCCCTTTTCTAAACAACAAATTTAGATTAGGCTTACGCTAGAGAAGTAGCTTTTTTTCTATGAGAATGGGAAGATCGCACTTTATTATACTTTTATTCTTCTTTATCTATGAGATTTTTGCATACCTTTCCTTAGCCGAAGGAAATCCCTCAGTGAAAAGGACATTGTTTCGCAGTGCTACAGCCGAAAAGGAATCGAGCATATTACGGGATATTCTTAATCAAGAATCTTTGGTTAGATTTTCTATGGTGCAAAAAATTCAAAATTTGGTCATGGATTCCATAGACAATAAAAACAACGCTGAAATATTGAAGAAGGATCTTGTTCGTATAGCAAAACAATTCAATACATTAGAAACAAAGGACCAGGAACTTGAACAAGATAACGTGCGGCTTCAACAAGAAATAAAGACAATTTATAGCAGAATCAAAGACAATCAGAATTTGACTCTTGCAAACATTCAAAGCCTAAATGAATCGGAGATATATTATCTTATGAGACAATTTTCATTTCTGCAGAGCTCGCTCCGTGATCGGGAGGTCGAGAGTTCGTATCTCGGCCGCGACTGACCTAGTCGTTAAAATTGGTAGCAACTGTTCCTTCGCCATGCGCTCGGCACTTTGAATTGAAAGTTGCGTGTCCTTCGGATGAGACCCTAAAAACCGAGGCCCCGTGTCAGCGGCAGGCGTTGGCACGATAAAGATCCCTCACTGCTCAATGGCCCTGAGTGCCGAGTAAAGGTCAAAATTTGAAGCCCTTCACCGGCATACGGTGACGTCTCCATATGAGTGAAAAATTCTCGAGAGGGACGTTAAACAACATACAATCTCAATCTCAATCTCATATCTGCAGAAGGGAAATGATGAACTTAGTTCGGAAAACTCAAAGATTAAAGAACAACTGAAATTCTTAAAGAAAATAGAAGTAGCCAGTCTAAGGAATGAAACCATTATGCTTAAACAACAATATGATTCTTTGTCACAAGAGAAGGAAAGGATGGAATGCAAGTTAAATCAAGTAGAAAAGGAGCTAAGATCCACTTACATCGAAGTACGTCTAAAAAATATTGAAGACGAAGTCGGGAATTTTTCCCTCTTCGTTAATAAAGCTTTAAATTATATTTATGAGGAGCAAAATGTCGCAAACACACAGTTACTGAACATTTCTCGTATATTTCACTTAGGTAGGAAAAGAGGTTTTATTCTCATTCTCACGTGTACAAGGTAGACCTACATATTAATTGAAAATAACATTGTCATTTCATAATTTTGTTCACCGTTTGGATAAAGTCCCTGATGGAAAGTCAGTTTTATACCTACAAGACTTTTTAAACACATTATTTAGAAGAAGCAATATTGTTATCTGTGAATAATCCTTTCATTATTTTTCCTTCACATTTGCACATTACTAATATAAGATGTCCTAAAAAAAAGTTACAGCAGCTATTTTAACAGATTGCTCGACTTTAAGAGACATTTTTATTACCTTAATAATTAATTATAAAAAATGCAAGTCATATAAGAAAAAGACCGTCAGGTACTGGGTATCTAGACAAAATCCTTATTGTTGCAATCGAGGAAGGAACTTTCAGAGGCCGTTGCTTTTTCAGTTACTCAACGGCGATAGATCATGCAGTTTTTAATTTTTTTCGTACTAAATATTTCATGATAAATGGGTAACCAATCGACATTTCATTTTAACTGCATACAAACACTGTTAAGATTCTTGTAGAAAATGTAAATGCAGAGAGCGCAGACTACATATTTTTTATTATATAGCCATATATATTATAACAAAATACATTACAGGTTGCATTTTTCCTTTGGATTGTTTTGAAATCTACGATAGATGTGGACTTAAGAAGACAGGTGTTTATGATATATACCCCCTTACAAAACCTAATCCAGTTGAAGTTGTCTGTGATATGGATCAAGCTGGAGGAGGTTGGACGGTAATCTATCATAGTTTTAGACTAAAAAACTATTTCTATAATTATTCTGTATTTAATCAGTCATAAAATGACGTAGTGGCTAGCTTTTAAGTTTAAGTTGCTAAGCATTATTCAGATTCATTTACTTTAATTAAAACTTTTTTTAGACTTCTTCTCGAGCTCTGAAAAGAAGTTTGTATTATCAGAATCGTTTTCAACTATTTCTCTAGAACTATATCTTAAAATAATTGTAAACTGTAATTACGTGACAGGTAATTATGTTGGCACTGTAGAATTATGTTACCATTGTAGGTCAAACATATCACCCACCGAAATCATTTAATTGATGTAATAAATCGTTTTTAAAAAATCTTAAATACACCCCTTGAAGTATCTAAATATTCTGAAGTTTCTCTTTTTGTGATAATGTAATTTGATAAAGAAAACTGACAAAATCACTGCAAATTTGCCTAAAAAATTGATAAGCAGTTCAGTTTTCCGACTAGAATTTCTTCTGCTTTTCAGAGCACGTGTTTTAACTGGTATGAAAATGTACGACCATACCATTTGTGTAACGAATGGGTGATTCTAAAAAAATTGTCTGTTTTCCTTTGTGGTAATAATGAATAGTGGTAAAATTGCGAATTCGATAGCAAAAATGAGCGAAATTTGAATGCTTCATATAAACTCTGCAACACAGTAACATTTTAAATGAAGGAGAAACATGAACCATTCATCAATGTTTTGTTGAAAAATTGACAGCAAGTCCTATGACAAAAAAAGTGTCAAAGGATGTCAATGCTTCTAGACTATGCCAAAACTTTGAATCCAACCTCGTACAATCATGTGATTTTAATAATTTTTCATGTTTTCTTGATTAATTGACAGAAAATTCCACACAAATCAGATTATTATAAAAGTCTACTTTTTCAGAATTCTATAAAACGCAGTGATGATTGAAAGTTAGAATGTTAACATTGTCTTTCATTATGAATCTGGAATTTTCAGATATCTTGCTTATCATATCAATAATAATTTTTGATGTCCATACAAAGTTCAATCGCCCAGTTTTACATGAAACTGTAATATTAAAATTTTAATTTAATTTTTCGGTTTCTGAATCCATCTGAAAACTCTAAAAAGTTAAAGACTATTCTTTCCACGTATAAAAATCATAAATCTCACATAATATTATGCTGACCAGGAATGGGCCTTCTTTAAGAGCAATTAATGAATGATGGATACCGACTCTAGTCATATATCTGAATTGCAAGATATAGAACGATAGAATATGAAAAACACAACACCAACTTCAATGTAAACTAAGAATTTCTTGTCGACCTATGTTTCAATGGCAAAGAAAATAAGGAATATTGTTAATTATTATTATAATAATTACTTTACTTTATTCTTTAATTTAGGAAACGATGCTATACATAGAATCACCACAAAATACAGCAACTCTCTGTATATCAGATTTGAATCTACAATGAACCAGTCATTTGAAATGCGATATTCTTCGTTTTCCATCTCGAATGAAACTGACGGTTACCGACTTTTCTTGGGGAAAAAATCAGGAACCATTGGTAGGTGGAGTGTTAACGTTGTTCTTTTTTATCAACAGAATGTTAAAATATATCATTTCTAAATTTTAATGAAATAGTCAATATAGAAAAAAAAAACAATGTAAAAAAAAAGAACTCATCATAATTGTTACTTTTTAAAACGTCATTATCAAAGCAT
>NW_026933046.1:0-5534 GCF_032062105.1 Saccostrea cuccullata
TACTTTTGAGATGGAACATCCTCAGTTCTTGAATCTAGGGAAATGTCTGTTAATTGTTGAAAACATTGTATATCCTAATTGAATATAATTATCAGGGAAATCATTTCTAATCATTTTGAAATAAAAAAAACTATCATGGTAACTTTCATTAAAGTTTATGACATGTTTGATTGCAGAACATTGTGGCAGTAGGGGCTGGTTTTGCTGATGGTTTGGGCTACGGTGACAACACAAAGGCAGCTGTGATCAGACTAGGTCTCATGGAAATGATCAAGTTCTGTGAAGTCTTCTATCCAGGTAATAATGGGGCTGAAATATACAAAAAAAATATATAGGTGGTTCTAAGTAAAAGCTAAACTTCTATAATCTACAAAAACACACAGCAAAGACATAATAGCAATTTAAATATGAAAAAGTTTATAATTATGTTTAATACAATGTAAAACAGGGGACAAAAAAATCACTTCAATGTAAGAATGAATTTATTTTAAACATGTTAATTATAAGTTGTTTTTTTTTAATGTACCAGTTATTTACCAAAAATATAACAAAGATTCATGTGATATAAGATTAATCTGACAGAAAATACATGTAGATTCTAAGTTTGAATTTCTGTGTTAAGACTCCAATCAGTCTACCTTTCTGGAGAGTTGTGGAATAGCTGATCTTGTCACCACTTGTTATGGAGGCCGAAACAGAAGAGTAGCCGAGGCTTTTGTTACAACTGGAAAGGTGCGATAATTTTGCAATAACGTATGCAATATTTTTAAAAAAGTTAAAATCTTAACATGCATGTACTATATATTTGAATATTCATATTTAAACCCAATGTATTTAGTGCCTATATCTAGAGATGTTAGTAATTAAATGCTTTAATTTTATCGGGGTATGTTTGACATTGTAGTCAATAGAGACGTTAGAAGCTGAGATGCTGAATGGTCAGAAGTTACAAGGCCCACCCACAGCTTATGAAGTCAATTACATGCTTAAGAGTAAAAACATGGAAGATAGGTGGGTCTAGTTACCAGTATCATATTTTATGACAGGAAAAAAGCTCTTTGTTTCCCACCCACAAAAATTACTGTATGCACGTCCATATGCTTTGGAATTAAAAAAATAAATTTTGGTATCATTCAACCAAAGCATGTCCTTGAGCATATTTGCTGTGGGATATTTTTCTCTCTCTCTCATTTTCTAAAGAATGTTAAAACAAGTTAAAATACTTTGTTGTTGGAAAGGGTATTAAAGATAAAATGCATGTTGAGTGTTTAGTTAACTTATCCATGTATGAAGTACAGTAGACCTAGTCGCTCAAAAATGTTCATTCTTTATTTCCAGGTTTCCATTATTCACTGCCATACATGATATATGTAAAGGAAAACTGGAGGCCAAAAAGTTCATGGACTGCTTAAAGAATCACCCAGAACATATGTAAGATATCCAATGTCTCCAGACTGCACCTAAACTACTAATGTGTGGTTCATTGTGGCATTCAAACTTAACATCAAAACTGTTCATGACATTTATTATATTTTTGTCTTAGTTATTTTAAAAATCATATTTATATATAGTATATATTATGAATTCAATAGATATTTTATTGTCAGTTCAGAAAAATGTCATTTTATGTTACATGTAGATAGTAAATGTAGATAGTAATATTGAAGACAATTTGGGCATCAGTCCACAATTGTGTGATATTTTTTTTATGAATGTTTAGTGATATCTATGTATTGGGTAATTTGTTTCTGGAGACAATCAATTTTTATGGATGTAATATGTAAGAATTATTTAATAATAATTAAATAATAATGATAATAATCTAATAATATTAGATATACCCCCCCCCAAAAAAAATGTGCATTTTCTTTATTCTAAAAAGTGTTTGACAAAATTGGACCTTTTTCCTACTTATTGTTATTTAGAATTGTAATGTGAATCAAAGTTGAGTGATGAGTACGCAAAGAGATCACATATATTTCTTTCAAAGCATTTGTTCCAAATAAATCACATAAAAATAAAGATCTTAAATCAGGCAGTTACAACATATTTTACAAACTTTAGATAAGAAATATTATGCGAAAGAGAAATAAATGAAATATAAACCTATTTCCTTTAAATTAATTTGCCTAAAAATTGGTTGTCTCTCATAATACTGTAAACCAATTATTATTCATGTCATCTTTTGTTCGTGTTTTGTTATTTTGAAATCAATCAGCAACGATTTTTTTTCGCGACTGAGGAAACATTTTCTACAAATAGAAAGCAAGATAATTTATTTATGTTGATAGATATTAACGAGTTAACGAAGGCGCGAAACTCGTGGATATCTATCACGTGCAAATAAAAGTTGGTTTACAGTATATTACAAGTAATGACTTAGGCATTATTTTCAGGGATATATCCAAAGTAATAATGTAAACATATATTCTTTTAGGTTGCATAAACATCGCCTTTAGATTATTTCTACGAGCTTCTGGGAATGACTTTTATCCGCTGCTTCTACTTTCCTTTCTAGTGCATGTGATCTTCATTGTATAGCAAGCTTAAAAGTTTAAAATATGCATGTTTTCATATAGGCTAAGCTTTCATATTTGTTTGTTTTATTTCTGTCTCTGTTATTTATTATTTGTTTATGCATGCTGATATGCTGGCTTTTATATTATTTATCCCGATGCCTACCCTGTTTTCTATATCTGGCTATGCTTTTTAGTCTTCTAGTAGGCCTGCTTATTGTGAATTGAAACAAGTTTAAACCTACAGTTTAAGATAGAGAAAGTCATACAAACGTTTTATTATTATCAGCAATTTTATTTGATTAAAAGGCAATAAAGATTTAAAAGAAATAACTCACACATCTGACACAGCAATGATTATTAATTATTTGTTGACTATCTGTATTTATAAAATTTATCTAAATTTATCTCTATGTGGTTGTGTTAAGTAATTTAAAGCATTTTGTTGCTATGTAACGCACCAGCAAATTTCAAGCAGCAAATAAAGTTTCACCATGGCTTGATTGCAAGTTCATCAATTTTTACCAACTTGCTTCTTCATATTCATTATGAATATATTTTGTGTCGCATTGTTGTATATATACTTCTCAATGACTGTTAGATATTATATGATATACTTAAGGATGATTGAGGTATAACCTGGTAGTATTATGTTAATTGTTGCTGTCATGTATGGAATGTGGGGAAAATAAAAGATAATTATATGTACTGCATTTTACTTGTTGTTCTTTTCGTTTTGAATTTACAGATATTTCACATAATTTATTTAAACTTGCACTATTGATATAAAAAATTCACACATTAAAAAGAATCAATTGCAAGATAGATGTAACCAGATTAACTTGAATCTGCAACCAACTTGTAGAATCCAGAGCATGTCCGTCAAAAGCTCTACAGTTGTAAAAATCCGACTCTTTAAAATAAAATTTTCTGATCTGATCTGAGAGCATTATTTACCTCATCTAGCACTTGTTAGCTATAGATATTTGGGGTACTCGTAAAAAAGTAATGGTAAAGGGTTTTTAAATTCCAAAGTGACTGAGGGAACTTATGATTTATATGTCCTAACCTTTGAGGAAGTGGAGGGGCTGTATTGTTTTACAAATTCAAATTTCAAAAATGATTTTTGAGTTTTAGAATGTTTATATTAGTTCAAATTTCTAAATTTCAAGAACTCAAACTGATTTTGTATGTAAAATATTTTATTTCAAAAATGAAAGATTTCTAATTTTTATACACCCGTCTTAAGACGGGACGTATTATGTTATAGGCTTCGTGTCCGTCCGTCCGTCTGTTAGCTTTTCTCGTGTCCGGCTCATAACTTTAATACTATAAGGCCTAGAGTTATCAAACTTTGTCAGCTGATACATCTTGGGTAGAAGGTGTGTCGCACACAAAAAGTAGGTCACTCTGACCTATAATTAAAAAGTTATAGCCAAATATGGAAAAATCCTGTCCGCTCCATAACTAGAAAACTATTAGACTTAAAATCACCAAACTTGGCCAGTTTATGCATCTTACATTGTAGGTAGAAGGTGTGTCGCGACCTATTTCAAGGTCACTGTGACCTTTAATTTAAGTGGAATTTTAAAAAAAAAATGTTTTTTTTCCTATTCATTTACACATTCAAAAAAATGTAAAACTATTGCACTAACCTTATTAGAAAAATTAAATCAAGAAAATACTTATTTTTTTAGCATATACTTGACAGCAATCTATAACAAATATAATGTATGTTAGAGAAATTCCACCACTCCCATGAGTCTAATTATCAAGCACTGGTCAAGAAGAATTTTGATAACAGAAAATTGCAAGTCAAATTAGAGAGAGAAATTAATGAGTTTAGTGTGAGGCGTAGCTGTAAGAGCATCGGTGCTATCTATATCCCTTGAGTATTGGGCCAAATGGGTAAGCCTGTTGGATTAAAAATAGCTCTTGTTGGCTAGCTGAAGTTTTAAAATGAATTTGATGAGAAGTAATTAAAACAAATTTGATATTGCATATTAAACTATTTTGATATTACATAATATTATGAACTTAAAAATTAATTTTATGGGGGTAGGGGTGGAACCTGCATGTCCATATGAATTGCATATTAACAATTAACTGTCTGACATTAAATCTAAAAAAAAAATCATTGATGTTTTGTATGTTTTAAAAATGTTTTATGGTAGATAGTGCAGATCCAATAATCTTTTGGGAGTAATGAGTAGACAAGCATCCAGTTAAAGATTAATTAATGTGTTCCATGTAGGAAGGCTAGCTGCATGTCTCTTTCATTTCTTCAGAGCATGGTCTTACCTGTATCCTTCGGGAATTAGACAGAAGAACTGTTGGTCAGTTTATATTTGATGGCCAGCCTTTTATTTCCAAAATTAATTAGGTATAGATTAAGTTGTGAAGACTAATTTGATATTGTTTAATATGATAGGCATTTGGCAAAGTATAGAAATCTATGAGTGATGCAATATTTGTTATAATTAATGCCTACACCACAGGAGATGGATAAACAAATTTTTTAAGGTGTGTAAAAATCATTGAAATCTTTAAAATCAAGGTTGACATGATTTTCCTGCACTTTTAACTGTTTAAGATACATTGTAATTGTAATTTTTTGACGGGCATTTCATGCTGTGGCGTGGCACTTTATTTAAATATGTAAATTCAAATTTCCAAAACGATTTTTGGATTATAAACCGTTTGTTCAGAACGTTTACTCTAACAATCCAAAACATATTTCGTTTTTTTTTTTTATTTAAAGTTTACTACAAACTTTAAATTTCAACTTTCAAACGTTTTAGACTTTTAGAAATCTGACTGACGTTTTTCATACTAATTGTTAGGCCATTATTCACACACTGAATTGTGTACGGATTTCCCCGTTATTTCCCGATCATGACAAGGTGCACAGGGCGGGTGTGACCGGTTGACAGGGGATGCTCACTCCTCCATGGCACGTGATCCCACCTCTTATGTTTTGGAGGTCCGTGATTGCTCTGCTCCAGATGTGTTTTGTTA
>NW_026933047.1:0-5471 GCF_032062105.1 Saccostrea cuccullata
TTTTTTTCTCTTTCAGTATTTAGCTTTTGTAAGTTTATATATATAAATTAAATTATCAGCAAGGTGTGTCATTCATTACAGGAAGACATCAAAAAGACCAAGCAGAAAATCATTGACAGAGGCAGGGGTGTAATAACAGAAATGTGACCAAGAGAAACGGGTTAAGAACACTCAATCACGAGAAAAACTTGTCCAAGCAGTACAGCTGCGAGCAGACAAAACATTACGAGAATGTGCTATTAGAGATTGTTCTATCTGACGTATCCGTATCCGTATACGTATCCGTATCCGTATCGCGATATGAAAGACATCTCATCCCGATGTCTCAACCATTTAATACAATTTCCGTTTCTGTTTGTGGTTAAATAAGCCACAGTCATGCATTGGAAAATAGCAAATGGCAATTTTTTCTATTAAAAATACTAAACTGCTGTAAACCTCTATCAGTTCGTGGAAAAATATTTATCAAAAAAAAAAAGAAAATGAATAAATAAATTTAAGTATAAAATATTTCATTTTAATTATTTTGTTTTTAAATTAAATTAATTTTGTTTCAAAATATTTGTATAAGAAATCTCCTTTCTCTTTTTCCTCTCGCTTAATATCAGGATATTTTATTGATATATTCTGAATTTGTCATATACCTTTACACGGTATAACGGTATACCCCCCCCCCCTCACACACACTGAAATACAAAATACGTTATCATCAACGCGATTAATAAAACACTGTGGCCGTTTTTAAAGAGACATTCTACGGAAGCGTATTAGTGCCACTTGCACACTTTACTTTTTTTTATTTTCGACACTTTAAAGTGTAAATTTTGCACTTTAAAGTGTAAATTTTACACTTTAATCTGTAAATTTTACACTTTAATCTGTAAATTTTACACTTTAATTTGTAAAATTTACACTTTTAATCTGTAAATTTATACTTTTAGCTGTAAATTTTACACTTTAAAGTGTACATTTTACTGATTAAAGTGTAAATTTTACACTTTATTTGTTTATTAACATAAGTCAATTTTAATAGCAACATTACACATTCCCAGTAATGCATTTTAAAGCCAACAGACTGTTAATCATGCAAGATAATTACAGAAGCGTATTATCTATCTGAACTGCAAATTAAAAAATCTTTGAGATATATATTTTTACTTTTCGGTACACCATAGTAAAACTAAAGAAAAACATGTATATATACTGAAACAAAAGCAGATCCCTGATATCTTATGCTGGGGAAAATTACGAGACCCATGAGGAAATAGTCCATCCTTGTTTATCATAAACTAATAAACAAGTACGAGTACATGTAAAATAAAAATATACAAACAATTGCAAACATCTCAGTTTAATACTTTTTCTCAAGTGTCAAAGGTAAAACATCACAAATAGACGGTTCGATCATAACCTATTGCAGTTCAGGTTGGTCAAAATAAAGTGTAAAATTTACACTTTAAAGTGTAAAATTTACAGATTAAAGTGTAAAATTTACAGATTAATGTGTAAACTGTAAATGTAAAATTTACACTTTAAAGTGTAAAATTCCCAGACTAATGTGTAAAATTTACAGATTAAAGTGTAAAACAGATTAAAGTGTAAAATTTACACTTTAAAGTGTATTATATACAGATTAAAGTGTAATTTTTACAGATTCATGTGTAAAATTTACACTTTAAAGTGTAAAATTTACAGATTAATGTGTAAAATTTACAGATTAAAGTGTAAATTTTACAGATTAAAGTGTAAAATTTAACTATTAAGTGTAAAATTTACAGATTAATGTTAAAATTTACATTTTAAAAATGTAAAATTTACAGATTAAAGTGTAAAATTAAAAAAAAGTGAAGTGTCTAAGTGGCACTAATACGTTCCCGTACTATTAAAACTGATTTCATAATTCGCTTCAGGACCGTTACAAGTATTGAGTATACGCATTGAAGAGCCAGTTCAACCCCCCCTTTCTCCTCCCCTCACATTGGCGTCAGAAGCAAATTAAAGTAGGGAGGAAGTGGGGGCTAATTGAAAGAGAAAAATATAAGTCCTGAAAAACCCTGACATGCAAAAAAAGTACTTAAACATTATTTTGTGTGTGTGGGGGGGGGGGGGGGGGTCGAACTTTTTTCATTGCCATTTTTTTAACACTACCACTTACTTTTCTTTGACTGCAATACAACATGCCTTTTGAAAGTAAAAAGGGGAGTTTATCCTCCCCTGAACCCCCCCCCCCCCCCCCAGTTCCAGCGTTTGTGCCTCACCATGTGCTCACACGACATTTGATAACGTCTTTTGACTATCATTCATTAACATCATTTGTGGTTTGATATAAAAACTATTTCAAAATATGGTATTCAAAAAATATAATCTCAAATCTTTTTTATGCTAAGATCAAAATAAATATGGCTCAAAATTTTCAAAATAAAACATCTTATTTTGCTAAGTCTACTTGTCCATCGTGCTAATTTTCATCTCTTTTTTTATCCGATTTTCTTTTTTTTTTAACACTATATACAATTTTGCCGAGATCGAGATCATTGTGCACAGTGAAGAGAAGGAACTGCTTCATGCAATGTAGCCAAGAAAAATTATAGTGATGAAATACATGTATCAAAGTTTTTTCAGAGCTTGCTTTGTTTACTATAAACTCGATCATGTAACTTTCATCAAAAAAGCTAATATGCAAATAGAATAGTTTAAGAAAAAAATACATCGTAACCTAACATTTACTTTTCCCCCCTTTATCGACAAGTGTTAAATCAATCGATACTACATATACTGCGTTTAATCGCAACACTGTCGGAAATTGTACATAATCAATTCTCAAGTCCTTGAAACCCTAAACATAGGCGTCAAAACCCGGGGGGGGGGGGTTCCACCCCCCTCCCCTCCCCACTTTCTTGAAAGATAGACATTATATATAATATAGGCATTTAAAAGTGAGGTTTCCCTTTTTTTGTTGGTTTACCCCCCCCCCCCCTTTAATTTAAGCCCCTCACTATTTGCCTGCCCCGCCCATATACGGCTATCGACCTACAATTTAGGGAGTGTTTTAAACCACCCCAGAATTACCATCTATCCAATTTTTTTCTGGAGAACTATACCATCAAATACGTTATAATTAATGGCATAGAAGATGATAAAAAAGGAAAAGAGGATGGACGTTTTCAGTAAATCCCCCATACACATTTGTTTTGCAATATGGTGAAATCTTCCCCAGTTAATTTGTAAAGGTCAACATGTCCAAAAAATTATTTTTACAATAGCCCCAAAACTATGTAAGGTATAAAGTTAAAACTTTTACAGTTTATAAATTATTTATTGATTAACAGATAGAAAGTATCACTTGATAAAAAAAATACTTGGAATAATATTAACTGAGAAAAATTCCTCTTAAAAATGCATATATTTTCAAAAAAATACACCTAATAAATTCCATGCTTTTTTTAAAACAATATTGCAGAAACAAAATATGTTTATCAATGAGGGGCAAGTTGGATTTGGATAGCCTCTGGAAAGTTGTTTTCTCTGTTTATTTTGTCCAAAGTTTAACTTAAATGAAAGTACACTGCAAATGGCACTATAGGGGTCTTGTCTTTATACATGTCATGCTTTCAATAACAGCCTTTCAAGAATTTACGTCCAACTTGCCCTTCAATGATAAACATATATCATTTCTACAATGTTGGTTTTCTCAAAAAGGACAGAATTAAGCAGGTGCATTTTTTTAAAATATGACATTTTCTGAAAAATTTTTTTAAAAAATATCTTTTTTAAAAATATTTGTTATCAAGTAATACTTTCTATCTATTAATCAGTGATAGATTTACAAAATGTAAACGTTTTGACTTCATACCACACATAGTTTTAGCAATTGTAAAAATAATTTTTTAGACATCTTACCTTTGACGAAACCTTAATGTACAATTATATGTTTTTACAATTAATTTACAAGTTTGAGATAAAGAGGTTTAACTGTATATATAATTATATATTTTTTGGGGGTATGTCGTGTAAAATTCTTGTAAATATTAATGTTAATTTTAGAATGAAGAATGAATACCCTAAAAAAAAGAGAGAGAGAGAGGGAAGAATTTTTGAAAATTTTCTACACATTTAAATAATTCAAATCATGCTTGTTTTTCTAATTTTATTTTTTAATTTTACCCCCTCAAATTCTCCCCCCCAACACATGATGCATAAGGCGTGTACAGCAACTGATATGTTTTTTTTTATTAAAAATATCACACTACATATCATTTTTTAGTGAATGGGGTTAAAAATCAAACATGAAACGATGGAAATGTAACCAGATTGTTTAGACATCGGGGGGAGATGCCTTTCATATCTCGATACGGATACGGATAGTATACGGATACGGATACGTCAATAAACAATCTCTTTCAAAAGGTGATGACAAAAAATTGCAGTTACAAGTAGGGATATCGTTGCTGCTGAAACTCATTATCATATTTCTTGCTACAAGAAGTACACCAAAGTCAAGAAATCTGAATTGAAAGATATAGATAAAAACAAACACTGAATCTGATGGAGATGAATAAATAAAACATTGTAAGGGAGGCATATGAGAAACTCTTTGAATTTATCAGAAGTGATGTTCTTGATAGCAAAAATATTGACCCCTGACATTTTTGACAGAAAAGCTAGAATTATTATGCTGTCCCAAAGGGGTTCAGCATATGCAAAAACAACAAGGAAACATATTCGAAGGAAATGGAGAGGGAGCTTGGCGAATCAGTTGATTCCCAGACAACAAAGGAAAGCTTCTCATGGTTCCTGATGGTGTTTTATTGAGACCTTGTTGTTGAAAATCAAAATCTTCAGAGAGAGCTGAGGATTTGGAAAACAAAATCTACTGACATCAATAAAACAATAGATAAGGCGTAGATAAGGCGTCGTCTCACATCAGATCGATCATAAAGGAAGAAATGAAGTCGACACCTTGGTCTTTGCATCCAGCAGATATGAAAAGTGTTCATATCGCCATAACAAATTCTCTCGAGAGTTTATTTGTGGAGTTTTAGATGGAGACCCTGACAGTAAGTATAAAACAGAAAGAATAAATACTCTAGTCCAGTCCTTCAGCCAGGATATCATTTATGTTGTATCATGTGGCCAATACAAGCCACCGAAACACCTTCTTCTATCAAACGCAGTGAAAACACTCACAGGGAATGTTGAGGTCATTTGGATATTAAATAAACTTGGGCATGGTATATCTTAATAAAGCAAGAAAAAAAAGCACTTTGCTTAAAAATTAGCGGCTGCCTTGAAACCTTAGGGTTGTTAACCAGCCTCCACAAAGCCCTATGTATTCACAAATTTGGCATGGGACAACATAGATAGACTGGAAGAAACACTGACAGGAAAGGGGAAACCCCTCATCGTGTCAATGGGATAGCAATACAGCCTATTATATATGGCCCACATCCCCAACAAATTAATTCCGAGTT
>NW_026933048.1:0-55127 GCF_032062105.1 Saccostrea cuccullata
AAGATGTATATGTATATTGAAAATCCTCTACCTATTTTATAAAAATAATACTCTAAAATCTATATTTACTTATAAACAAATTCTAAGCATCCAACTTTTACTGTATCATTTTATCATGATTATAAATTCCTCTCAATGAGGGTGTATGCATCAAGTTCACCTCTATGAAGGCTTCTATGAATCATGGTCATATCACTTTTTTCTTTGTAAACTTACTCTGATATGTTAAGAGTACAGACAGTCCACTAAGATAGTGATAAAAGGGTCCACTAATTTACAGTGGTTCTCCTCTGTCACCACCAGACGGCCCCTCTTCAGACACAGATACAGGAGCTGAAGACCAAACTCCACCAAGACATGGATGTTGGTCTTCTTACTCAGTCTGGGTTTGTCTCCTCCACGCTCCGGTTCCTCTGGTAGCAAGAGACAGCTTGGAGGTCTAAAGGACTGGGTCTCCTTTTCTTCAGTTTTCTGCTTACTGAAAAGATATCTCCAAAATTTACAAATGATCCATTCAACCTCATTGTGAAATCTGAAAATCAATGTATGCACAGATATATCCGGCCCATTGTAAATCTGCCGATACACTATGATATATTAAAAGTTATAACATGTAAATATTTATGTATTCTTTGATTTTGCTCAATTTTAAATATTTGTCCTTTTTAATGGGGGAAAAATGGGGAAAAAATTAATTTAAATGAATACAAAAATTCAAACTACAATATAACTCTGTTTGTCAGATAGCTGTGGAAATGACTGAGTGATCAATCCGTGGGTAAATATAATCAGAGACTCTGTGTCCAGTCCTGGGTTGTCCAGTAACCATGTCACGTCTTTCTTCAGGACTTCCTGTACCTTTCTTGATATAGTGTGGCTATCTGTAGAATCTAGAACCTTTAAGAAGAAAAGAATTTTAAATTCAATAGAATCCTTTATCAAGTGCAGCATATACTGTAGAAGTACTTTTATTTGCGTGTTATTAATTTACACTATGTACGTCGCAGTCACACAGTCTAAAAAATCCGCGTAATTTTCAACACGCGGATTAAACGGAAATTGAGATTCCGCGGAATCAAGACCCCATAAAAAAAGTACGTGTTATCACAGTAGTGTCCAGAAGAGTACTGAAATAAGAAAGGCACCACAAAGAAAGAGACCCCCTCCCTCCCCTCCCCCCAAAAAAATAAAAAACAGGAAGAATTACTTTTCAAAAATATTTGGATAATATATGCATCCCATTGAATTTGATATTTAGTAATTATGCCCCCTCCACCTTTTTGGGGAATATAGAAAGAAGTTTCAACCCCCCACCCCCACCCCCACCCCCCAAAAAAGATTATGATTTTCATGTTTGCACAATGGAGAAATATTCTGATTTTCCTGTTCTTTTTCCTTTTGATTGTCAGTTTATTTTTATGTTAATTTTCTTTCTTTTCCAAATACCCCACGTTTTCAATTTGCTTCCAACAGCAATACTTGATGTCTTTGTAGCCAAATAATACAAAGTTTACAAAATTTTTAAAACATTTTTTAATAAAGGTAAGACAAGCAAATGACAATACCTTTACAAAGTGTTTTCAAAGGCCTGATTAATATTCACATATTCACAAGTACACAGTATGTAGTCAATTACAAGTTTCAAAGTGTACAATTTTAGAAATATAAAATCTGATAAATCATTGTAAATGTTTGTCATATACTTTATTCATTTCCCAACATGAATTTTATCATTTCAACATCATTTCTCAACATAAAGAAGGAAATTAAGGAACAAATACCCAGTAAATCAAAATTACTAAGATTACACAAGTTTTATTACACATCTCGAGCCTTCTTTAGAAGTAAACCATGCAGGTCATCATGCACACCCTGTGTCAATATCACAGGTAGACATTTTTAAATCGCTATGCACGGAAGTGTGCAGTCAGCACACACCTGGATCATTGATTATCTTATCATACCAACCGGCTGCCATGTTTTTAGAGACAAATTTTAACAGGTAAGACAAATTACCCAGTTTATGTTTTATTTGATATATGTACGTTATTCCAATTTCGCCCTCTTTCCTGTGCTTTCTTGTTCATTTGAAACATATTTTATGCCAATATTTTCTTATAAGGCAATAATGATAGTGGTGTACATTTTTATTGATGGCACAGGTTCAAAAACTCCAATAAGCGATTAGAGCGCCATGGCAACATCATCAGATCCCTATGACAGGGCACAAGATGTAAAACGCTGTCAACTTTGCCCTTGGAAAGACAGAAAGTCGGCTGCTGAAACTGTCTGTAAAACATGTCAAGTCGATCTCTGTAAGGACTGCGTAGGTCACCATATGATCTCAAATCCCACCATTAGACATGATGTCGTTACCTATGAGTTCAAAAAATCTGAAGTCATCCCGCCACAATGTAGTGTCCATAATGAAAATCAATGTGAAATGTTTTGTGAAGAATGTGAATTCCCAATATGTAAAAAATGTCTAGCCTCTGGATCACATGAAAATCACAGTGTGCCCCATATAGCTGAAATTTGTAGCTCTAGGCATCAACTTATCAGAAAAGACTTAAATGAACTTGAAACTATAATTGCACCTCTTTATGAATCGATACTTTCTGAAATGAAAGAGATGTTAACAAGCATTAAACAGAAACATGAAGAAAGAAAAAGAGCCATTGATGAAATTGGTCAAACATGGCACAAGCTAGTAGACAAAGTTATTAAAAAATATCAGAGTGATGCAACAAAAATTGAAAGAGATGATGTTAATGAAATTAAGACCCTGGAATCAGATTTCAAGAAATGCTTCTTATCAATTCATTTGAAAATGAATGAAAACAAATCCGTCCTTGCCTCGAATGATCCATCTAAACTTGTCAATTACACTTCACAAAATGAAAGTTTCAGAACTATTCCTTTCAGATTTAAACTTACAGTGCCAGATTTCACTCCCAATGAACTTACAGAGCAAGCATTCTGTCAGATAATTGGATACATTCCAGAAACAAAGAAAACCAACATTCATGGACAAGTCCTACAAGCTTCCAAATCCAAGTCCAGATCAGAAAAAGCTGTTAAGAAGTTTCTTGATTTACCACTTACAATTGGAGATATAAATACTGATGAAAAAATTTCTCATGTAGCTTGTATTCCTCACACAGATCACTTCTTTGTCAGTGGCCTCAGTGGAATCATAAAAGAGATGAACAAAGTGGGGGAAGTGCTGAAGATCGCAAAGAATATTGACCCGCATGCTTTGACAGTCACCAGAGAGGGACATCTAGTGTATATTGAAAAGATGACGAATGAAATTAACATGCTGGTGGGTGATAAGACAAAATGTCTCCTCAAAGTAAAGGACTGGATGCCAAATGCTATCTGCAGCACCTCTACTGATGACCTCTTGGTACTTATGACATCGAAATTTTCCGATATGTTAACATCAGTCTCCAGAAAAGTTGTCCGTTATGCTGGTTCTACGGTCACACAAGAAATTGAAATAAGTGATTTATCACTAGTAGACATTTCATTTTTTTTATTTTTTGTGCCCCATATTGATGAAAACAAGAACCTTGACATTGTACTGAATGAGCCAGATTCAGTTTTAGTGTTGAGCAATGAAGGACATTTTAAGTTCAACTACAGCGGAATGAAATACAAAAACTTTACTCCACGTGGTATTACCACAGATAGAATGTGTCACATTCTGATTGCTGACTTCCCTAATAACATTATACACATCATTGATCAGAACGGACAATTCCTTCTGTACATAGACAAATGTGAATTATACAAACCATTTTGTCTCAGTATAGACAGCAATGACATATTGTATGTTGCTGAAACCCAAAGAGTGAAACGAATTCAGTATATGGAATAAATTATCAATGTGTTTATTCAACCAATGAACTGAAGTGAAAAAAAAACAATTATAAACCTTAAAGAAGGAAATACTAGGAAAGTAATTCTCCAGGAAATCTATGAGTACTTGGGGGATACAATATTTACTGAATCTAGAGTGAAGTTCCCCGTAGCAAGATCGATTTAACTTATTAGCTCACGTGAGCCGAAGGCTCACGTGAGCTTTTCTGATCAAAATTTGTCCGTTGTCTGTCGTCGTTGTTGTCGTTGTCGTTGTTGTCGTCCTTAACTTTTCACATTTTCATCTTCTTCTCAAGAACCACTGAGCCAATTTCAACCAAACTTGCTACAAAGTATCCTTAGGTGAAGGAGATTCAAGTTTATTAAAATGAAGGGCCACGCCTTCTTTCAAGGGGAGATAATTATGAATTAATGAAAAAATAATAGCATTTTTAAAAAAAATCTTCTTCTCAAGAACCACTGGGCCAAGAAAGACGAAACTACTGTGGAATCATTCTCTGGTAGTGTAGATTTAATTTTGTTCAAATCATGACCCCCGGGGGTAGGGCGGGATACAATGGCCGAACAAAGTTTTACAAAGAAATATATAGGAAATTTCTTTAAAAATCTTCTTGGGATACAATGGCCGAACAAAGTTTTACAAAGAGATATATAGGAAAATTCTTTAAAAATCTTCTTCTCAAGAATAGCAAAGTCATAATTGATCATATTTATATGGAAGCATCCTCAGGTAGCGTAGATTCAAGTTTGTTCAAATCATGACCCCCAGGGGTAGGGCGGGGCCACAATGGCCTGGTCATATTTATATGGAAGCATCCTCAGGTAGCGTAGATTCAAGTTTGTTCAAATCATGACCCCCAGGGGTAGGGCGGGGCAATAATAACTGATCAAAGTTTTACATATAAAAATATTGGAAAATTATTTAAAAATCTTCTTCTCAAGAATAGCAAAGCCATAATTGATCATATTTATTTGGAAGCATCCTCATGTAGTGTAGATTCAAATTTGTTCAAATCATGATCCCCGGGGGTAGGGCGGGGCCACAATGGCCAACCAAAGTTTTACATAGAAATATATAGGAAAATTCTTTAAAAATCTTCTTCCCAAGAATAGAAAAGCCATAATTGATCTTATTTATATAGAAACATCATCAGGTAGTGTATATTCAAATTTGTTCAAATCATGACCCCCGGGGGTAGGGCTGGGCCAAAATATCCGATCAAATTTTTACATAGAAATACATATGAATTTTTAGAAAAATCTTTTTTACAAGAATGCCAAGCCATCATTAGTCGTATATATATGGAAGCATCTTCAGGTTAGATACAAGTTTGTTCAAATACTGGGGGTAGGGCGGGGCAAAAATAGCTGATTACATAGAAATATATAGAAAAATTCTTTAAAAATCTTCTTCCCAAGAATAGAAAAGCCATAATTGATCTTATTTATATAGAAACATCATCTGGTAGTGTATATTCAAATTTGTTCAAATCATGACCCCCGGGGGTAGGGCTGGGCCAAAATATCCGATCAAATTTTTACATAGAAATACATATGAATTTTTAGAAAAATCTTTTTTACAAGAATTGCCAAGCCATCATTAGTCGTATATATATGGAAGCATCTTCAGGTAGTGTAGATTCAAGTTTGTTCAAATCATGACCCCTGGGGGTAGGGCGGGGCAAAAATAGCTGATCAAAGTTTTACATAGAAATATATAGAAAAATTCTTTAAATATCTTCTTCTCAAGAATAGCAAAGCCATGATTAGACATGGGACTTCTTTTGGATTTAAACTTTTCAATAATAAACCAACTTCTACTTTTTCCTAGCCACAGTACTCAGGTGAGCGATGTGGCCGGTGGGCCTCGTGTTTTTTATCATCCAATGAAATTCCACGTCTTACACTGCCCTTGACTAGAACTTAAGCAAATATACCTCATTTATATACACAAGAACAATCCAAAGAATATGGCGATGTTTGCTTTGCTTGACAAGAAAGACATTGATCAGCTTTGCAAAAGATAAATGTGCGAAGGAAACCTTGGTAGGCCAGCGCTATAACAATAAAGATTGTTTTTTTGGAGGTACAGGTAAAGGACACCCTCCTGATTTTAAATCAATTTTATTTGGTTATCTGTATTCTGTGCTAAGTTATAATGCATAAGAATAATGAGCGATGGGCTCTATAAACGAAGCATTTCAATTTCTATTAGACATGGACTTAAAAGACTTTTGTCTATGAATTCACAAAATCTAAGAGGCAATATCCGCAGAGAGAATTTTTTGGAATCACAACTTTTGATTGTGAGCAATTCGTCCAGTATGACAATTAATTACAATGCACAGCTCTCGATCCAAAAATTAAAATCTTTTGTTATGTAATTGCATATTTTAGATGAGATGTTGTGCTCATTGTAAGAATGCTTAAACTTCTGACCAATATTTATAAGAATTTACAGGATATGATTAAAATGTCACATTTCATGATGTCATGATACATTGAATTCATACGCGTATAAAGTTATAAATTCAGTAAGGAACCAAGTGATAATTACTGCATTCTCAACCAAAGCTGAGGAGTTTTGATTTTATTTTTGAAGTTATTTTATGCCCTTTGAACTCTGTGATTTATGTGTTATTTATCATGTTTATAGACTGGGAATAATATCAGAATTTATAAGAAATTACAATTATTTAGAAACCTGGCAATTCTTCATTTCAATCAAAATGCTTTCACCTCCTTCTCTTCAGCCACTTGTCCAAAATAATTTTTCATGGAAAACCTAATTGATAAATAAATAAACATACTGTGAAATCACAATTTTTCGTGGGGTTTAATTTTCGTTGTTATATATAAAAAAAAAACCCTGATGAAGAAAAAAATGCAACTGAAAATCGGGAAATTTCAAGATCAATTAATTACATGTATTATCAGTACATGGTATACACAAGTTGATGGCTCGTTCTATGTGTATTACTCCCCATCATCAAAGCAAGAGAAATCAACTTCATAATAAAGAATATTGATGGTAATAATATATCATCTGAAAATCTTCGACAAACGTGTATATAAATTTAGAGCGAACATGATACTTCAATTTTTTTAAAAAAAAAAACATTGACTACTAATTATATGGGGTTTTCCCCTCTGATCTTTTATATCAAAACCCTAAATGCAATAGAACGCTAGACAAAATAAATTTAACTGTCCAATAGCAAAGATAAGGATAAACACTTTAAAGAGAAAAAGGAAACGAAATTTTTAGAAAGAGAAAGTACAAAGTGAGGAATAAGGATATAACATTGGAAGACATGCAAGAAATTGAATTATAGAGTGTATAATTTATTGACTTTTTTTATCTTATGAGGAAGATTAAAAAATTGACAATTAAATATTGTGTGAATGTGTATTCAATATGAAAAGTCCATAAAACAATACAAAACAGGAGCATAGCAAACACAGACCTCCAAAACATCAGAAGTGGGATCAGGTACCATGGAGGGGGAGTGAGCATCCTCCGCAGTCCAGTCACACCCGCAGTGTGCTCCTTGTCATGATCGGTAAATAACAAAAAATCTGGACTGAAAAATAGCATGAAAAACAGTAAGCATTTCACTCAATGATATTAAATTGTTTTTGCTGACAAGGTCATTGTATTGACCATAGAACTTTACAAAATGTTGACTTTAAGCGAGACACCTGATATTCTTGTTTTATCAACTTCTTTGTCAATAATTTACCTCGTTCTACAAGTTGCTCATACGTAGAGCATATTCTTGCGTATCCAATCATCTGAGATACATAAAATCCATAATTATGCAGGTGATGAAGGTATATTACTGCATAAGTAAGGGAAGTTGACTTAAGAAAGGTCAAAGTCATCACGTTTATCATAGAGCTTGGATATAAGATTACCATTAGAGTCTTTTTCAAGTGGATTATTTAAAATAAAATAGATGTGTCGGACTCTATGTTATTCTTTTATATTAAGCTCAATGGGATATATCGTATCGACATAAGAATGGAAATTACAATTGTTAATTTAAAATACATAATCGATATATCTAAATGTCGAGTTGCAGGCCACAGCAAGTGTTTTCTTCTTATCAGGCATAAGATTTTGTACTAATTCTGCTTCATATGAATACAAAAATAGGTCTGCTAATAACGGGGCGCAAATGGTACCCATGAGAATTCCAAAAGATTATTGAAAGACCTGATCACCAAAAACGACATAGATATTGTCAATCAGAAACTTAAGCGTCTTTTTAATATCGACTCAATAGTATTTGTGTGTACCATCATATTTTTTTTTAAAAATATTTTGCAAATGACCAATTGCAATGACAAGTTTAGTAAATCTATGAGTTCCTTTTTATTGAAAAAGCAGTTGTCAGTGATATCCAAAAGCCTGGACTTTAATTCATCATGGAAAATGGTTGTGTACAAAGTTGAAAAGTCGTAAGTTTTTAAGATGTTGATTTTGGGAAAATCTTGTGTGTTTTACATCACGTTTTGTACATATTGCACATTACTCTTGAAGTGTCTCCTTCAATACTGTTTTGAATATCTTAGTGAGGAGTAAAGAAAGAGGCTTGGTACATGTAGAACATTATTGGAACCCGCTGTGTATCCTTTTTTGTAAGGATTCTTATGAAGTTCCGGAATCCAATATATATATTATAATAAAATAAAGAATTATTTTGGTTCTTTGGGATATTAAAAATATTCAAAACTGATCTATGATTTTGAAGAATTTCTTCCTTAGAAAGGGCACTATGAGTATGAGCTGGATTACCACTTGTAGAATTAAATCTTTAGTTAAGTTCTTGTAATATACTGTTTAAATAATGAGCCTTACAAACGCAAACAAATGCAATGTTGGCTTGTTATCTGCTTTGTCAGAAGGGACTAGTATGTACTGATCATGTAACCTATCTAGTTTTTTACCACTTCTTGATTATTGATTACAGAAGGATGGATGGTTTTCATATTGCCCTTCGGTCTTTTAATACGCGATTTTATCATGGGTCTGAAACATTTAATCCATTCTGGCAAAGTGTGAACGTTTTTTTTCATATCTGGCCCATCGCCTGGCGTAATCTTCAACAGAATCCATAATAATTATGAAATTCCGCTGCCAATTGAAGGATCGGGGTTCCCTAAATTTAGAACCTAAGGTCCTCATTATACTGTAAACTATACTGGCGTCACCTGTAATAACTTGTCCAGCAGGACTGTAGTTATAGGGCAAAGAAGAAAAGGAACACGATGGAAGGTTATGTTCAGATACGCGGTATCCAGACCATAGAAATTTTTTTTGTAATTAAAAAAGTTTTCAAGCAATGGTCGATGCATATTTGTAGAGAAAATTCAAGGTGTAGTCTTTAACTTGAAATATAAGGTACAGATGACATTTGATCAAAAAATATATAACTATTTCCTTCAATTTTCATTGAAGTCTAGGTACTTAAACAAGTTTTCACAAAAAATTAGGGTACCTGTTACCAGGCATTTTGGACAAGATAAAAGGTATATTTATATATAACTCTTATATAACCCAATATCCATAATCACTGAATGGCCTACATCACAATTTTTAATTACTTATTTTGAAAACATTTTTTTAGAAATCAGAAGAGAATGACAAATTTGAATGTTTTTGATATAATACAAAAAGATACAAAACATAAATTTGAGGAACGTGTCGTCTGACCTTAACTTGAAATATATTGGAATACAGGACTGGACCCGTTAATGATCAAGGATATTACTTATATTAACCGTGTCAATCCTTTATTGGCATATTGAAGTTTAAGGAAAAGACAGACTGTTAGAGGTACATTTTCTTCAGTAAAACTGGGAGAGAGGAGGCATAAAGTCTATGATTTGCAATATCCTTAATCACAGATAAGGGATTTTTTTTTAAATATGAGAAAAAATTAAAATTAGGCCTTTCATATCACTCTTTGTAAACACATGTATATATATACTGTTCCTTTCAGAGAGGAGATCCTTTTACAAGCAAAAACATATTTAGGATGAGCAAGATGAAAGATCTTAATGATTGTATACCAGAATAAATGGCTACAAGCCGCTTGCCCATTCATTGTTGATCATATTCAATTGAAATAAGGGATCATTCTTCTCTTAAATAAACCTGAATCAACTTCACCAAGGGATTTGGTTGATATTGGCCCAGTGGTTCTGGAAATGTGTAGATTTTGCTGTTTGTAATTGTACCCTTGATTAAATGTAAACTTTGTTTACATGCTGAATTTGAAAAAAAAAAGTCAGTCTAGCATAAAATATTATTTTTATGTTTCATCATACATGAACAGAGTTACATATCATCAGATAAATTTTGATATCACAGAGTCATTATTTAGGTGAATTATTAAGATGTAATGGCAAAGTCTTTTATTTTCCGTTTCTTAATTTTCTTTGAAACTCTATATTCTTCTATCTTCCGTTTCTTTGCTTCTCGTTTTGCTAAATTTTTCTTCATCTTCTTTTTTGCAGCATATTGTGGATTGGAGACAGCCTGAAAAATACAAAGAAATATATGTATTAAAGAGTAGTGATTGCTTTAACTCTTAAGCCCCTTTTTCAAATCTCTTTAAATTTGCAAATGATAGGATAATACCTGGTAATCAATACAAAAACCTTAGCAGACTCCATTTAAGTTAGATGTTTTTAAAAGTAAACGAAGTCTGATTAGCTTTGATAAATTAATGTGAAACTATGAATAAATTTACTTTTTCTTTAAAAAACTTAATTGATTTTTTACAGTTATATGTTATTTACCGGAATATATTCCAGAAGTGCTCTTTTAAAGACAGATGATATTCCAAAACAACATATACAGACATGCTGTTTTCTATATAATTCTATTTGAAATCATTCCAATTTATGACTTTTGATATAATAACTTTTGGATTGTAAATGTTTTAGACAATACAATTAATTTTAAAATATCTATGAAAAATTATCAATATTTTTGGTACCAAATTGAATAACAAAATACATAAAATTTTATTTTTTAATAAATTAGTAATTTTTTCCAGATAACCAAGTAAATGTGTTTCATCCAGACCTCAACAGCATCTTTTCTTTTTCTCGTCTCCTTTCTGTCAAACTGCTCTTTGTGAGTTTTGGCAAAAAGCTGGGTGTATGTTTCCACTCCAAGAATCTTTTTGAGTATATCCAACACTTCCTGTGCAAGTCTCTTAAGTGATAAATCTAAAATGAGATCAATGTCACATAAAATTTACGTTTTGTGAACATATTTTTTATTAGGAAATATGAAATTTTAAGGTACATTTGGAAGTTCACTTTGATAATTTTATATTGAAATTTTACTAAATATTTCAATATCTTAAAGAAAAAGTTACAAAATATGAAAACTACAGTCACAACAAAACATGGGGATGAGGGGAAATTTTACATGTTTCAAAATTCATTATATAACAGATATTTTAAAAACAAAGAAAAAATATATAATACAAGACAGTGTTTCTGTTTTAAAATATGTTGAAACTTAATATACAGAGAAAGCAATATGCTGTCTCCAGTATGCGTTTTTGTTACTTTTGTCTCGCATGCTGGTTGTTTGTTCAAAATGAACTGAATTTCAGGATCATGAATCAAAGGCATGACTGCACGTTATCAATAAACATAACGTAATTTGCAGAAACATCGAGAAAACAAATCTGTTAAATTAAACAAAAATGATTACGATTGACAATCATGTGACAGGTCGTACTGATAATTGAACTCCCAAACGAGCATGTAGACTGGCAATTTTCTTGACATTAATCAAGTTAACGCGAGTAATCTTAGACATGAAGAAATAGCAAGTAAAAATTAATCCACACTGCCCTTCCATTAATTTGAGAAATATTGCCCACTGGCAAATTTTCATTGAATCCACTGTTAATGACTATTACTAAAATCATATAAACAAGGCAGTATTTATTATTCTAATCAGCTCCCTTTGTAGATGGCATCATCAAAAAAGTGTAGAAGTTTAGAAGATGACATTGAACTTAAACACACTGACATTCTCAATAATATAAGACAAAGTAAAGAACAGAGATCATATAATGTCGCCACCCACTTTTTATCTTTACAATAATTATCACAAATAATATTATCACAATCACTTAAAATTTTCTAATATTTCTTATTTTGTGTTGTTTTACTACATATAAAATTTTCATAAGCAAGACTACATAGCTATATTTTATAACATGTAACAACTTTCCAACAATGAATTTTTTGACTATTTTAAACCAAAAGCCTTGAATTTTTCATAAATTTAAAATTCCAATTTCTTTATTAATCATAAAAGATACATACATGCTTTTTACCTAAAAGCAGATCAATCAATTGCAGAGAGAAAATCTATTTCATTTCTAACCAACAGTTTGCACCCAACTTAACCCTGGGTGACATATTTCAAAATTTTGGTAAACAAAATTTCATTTTTAATGAAATGGGTGATTTAAATCAAAAACAGATTACGCAAAGGGTTTTCAGATTTTAAAAAACGCTATCTAATGCAGGGGCCCTGAAATTCACCATTTTGGAAAAAATTCTTCATAATAAATATATACTTAGATCATTGGCATTATAAAGCAAAATATTACCAAAGAATTCATTATTCATGCAAAATAAATATTTTGACATCCCTAACACAGAAAATACAAAAAATTCACAAATTAAGAACTTATCATCAGAACTGTACAAAGTTGTTTGGTTTTATAAGTTGAGATAACAAGTATTTAAATTCATTATATAATCAACAGACCTCGACAGCATCTTGAAATTCATAATTTTGGAAGAGGCAGACTTATTAAATATAACAAACTGCTCTATTTCATACCCAGTTTTGGCAACAAGATTTTTAAAAGAATTAATTACTTTCACTATATAAACAATTAAAGAGCCCAGAATCTTCTTTCACCCATGGGCTATGAAATTCAAAGAGTTTCCAACACTTCCTGTGCAAGATTTTTAATGCATTTTCGAATCTATAATTTGATCATTATTATACAAAATTTACAGCTGCTTTATAAAAATATCTTTTCTTGTGAACCAATACATAAGTGAAGGTACATGTAGTAGATATATCACATACAACAAAAATACTATATTACGTACGGCACCAAAGAAATGAAAGAGATTATCCCCAATTCCTTTTGAAAATACATTTTCTAAGAATTATCTTTGATTATTCGAATTGAAATAATAATAAAATGTCTTTATCAAAATATTCTCTCATCTACAAAGAACAACTCAATTTAAAATATATTATACTGTAATAGATAGTACTCTGCTATTTCAATCACCAACACTCACCAGTATTTGGATTATTCTCGTTTGTCTCCCTTTGTAGAGCTGGCATCATCACAGGAACAACAGTGGGAAGAAGTTGAGGACCGAGGTCCATACTGACAAATGTTAACCCACTTAAACACACACTTAAACACATCACAATCAAACACACTAAAATAATATTTATTTGTAACAATTTTACACAAATTTATTTAATATAAACATTTAACAAAGATGGAAAATCATGGAAAATGACACTTCAAAAAACAAAGAGAAACTCTGTTTTGTTCACTTTCTTGAAATGTAATGCCGAGTTTTAGTAAATTTTCTCTCTATTGCTGTATCCTTCAAATATTTTACATTTTCTACTTTATCAGTAAATAATGCTGTCACAAATTTTGTGGTTTGTTACTGATATCAATCATTGCCAAAATTTTACAAAAACTCTTCAGTGCAATTATTAGTAAACTTACATACTTACTAAATAATTCAAAAGAAACATAAATATCTACCTTTATTGTAGTTTTGGGCTGGTTCACTGCCTCATGGTTTGCTTCCCGTATCATTTTCTTGATTAACCATTGCAATGAAAGACACTTTTTGTCCTTTGTACCACCATTTTCTTTTCCACCCGAGTCACTAGAACTCTCTCTGTCAGAGAGAAGCTTGGCTACCTTGGCAATAAACACCATGTTTTTGATGATTTGATTGGCTAATTCCTCTGTCAGAAATTGTGACTGTAACTGGGATATCAGATCCAATGCCAAACTCTCCAACTAAAACAGTGAGATACATTAGATTATGTTTCTAATTAACTTCACTTAAAAAAGTTAAAAAAGCAGAGATAAGTTTACCATGATACTCTGTACCTTCTTAATGGAGTCCATTTTAATGAAATCACACTGAGCAGAACTAGAAGGCTGTAAAATTTCCTCTGGAGTCCATGCAGCAAACAACTGACCAATCAGTTGACAGGATGCTAACCGCACCCACATATGTTCATATCCCAAGTGACTCACAACATATTCTGAAACAATACTCAATGTTTAATTAATGTTTCAAAAACTTTATATTTTTATCTGTCACAATACAATGTAATCATACCCACATTACAGAAAACTTAAATGCTTTTGTCTTTATTGGCATGAAGTCTTGTTTACTAAAAATATGAAAATCAATTTACATATAATCGCCTTGGAAAAAAAAATTGAAATCAGCTGAAAAATGAAAATTACATAAACGTTTACCCCATATGATGTTCATTTCTTCTGTCCATTTAACATCCCTGATGATGTCACATTCTCTCAGTAACTTTAGGAGTGTATTTAAACAGTTAAAAAGTAGTCTGTCTTTCTCTGTTTCTCCATCAGAACTCAGTGGCTAAAATAAAACATGACAACTTGTTTGTTTAAAATGCTAAATTTGCTGGAATAAATCTGGGCAATGAGATCACCATACTTGATAAACAAAGAAATTGTGATTTTGTTAATGATTCTCAATATAAAGCAGTCTTCTCTGGAAAAATATCTTTCCCCTTTATCAATTTTAGAAACAGTGTTAGAAATATGCATGTTAAAACATGATATTTAATTACAAATGTATACAGAGATAGTTAAAAAAATACTCACATTTTCTTCATATCTTCCTGGGTCTATCTGCTGTTGAATTAAAGGTAATATCACAGACAAGTGGTGGGAAAACTTTGTGGACTCTACTTCTATAAATAGACCAGTCAGCTGAGCAGCAAGGATCCGATGGTTTATCTTCAAAAATAGAAAAAATCCTAAATTAGTGGCCATGTAATATTAATTGCTAAGAGAGGGATGAAAAGCACAAAAAATTCCTTATACAGTAAAAGTCACAGGGACCTTTCGAAATGACTTCGCTATATCCGTAATTCATTATATCTGTAAAAGGTATTCATTACATTTATATAGCTGGGGATCCAAGATAACTTCCATAAATTGGCAATATCTGTGTTCATACAAAACAAGTTTTGCTATACATGAAAAGGGGGGAGGGTTAAATTCATTTTTCCTTTATATACCTTGTCATCTGTAAACCATCTCTGGTTGATGTTAAAGAGTTCCTTTCTTGAATTGTGATCTATCTTTAATGTAAATGTAAACAAAACACAAATATAAATGACAAAATGCAAAGATTTTAAAATAGCACAACACAATAATGATCTTTCTCAATACATCTTAAATCTAAAATTAACTTTGTAAACTCTAATAAATATTATAAATCAATTACCTTTAAAATGTCGCAAAGAAAAGATTTTTTTTTCTTACATAAAATGCATGCATTTTTAGGTACCTTTTGTAAAAGTGATTTGATGGCCAGTGCTGTGAGTTTTCTACACTTTGTGGATTCATCATTGACAAGAGCTGCTGACATGGGTATAAAGAACATTCCAGCATGATCATTCAATATGTTCTGAAATATAAATATATAATACAAAGGTGTCTTTTTTTCTACAGCAACTACTCTTAAAACATAAATATAGCACATTTATTATATTTTACAGATAAAACATAAACAAGTACATGAAATTTAAGCACTCCTTTGAAATAAATGTACAGTAAAACTTGTTTCATCTGGATTTTGTATATTTGGAAATCTTGCATATAATCTGATATAAACTTTAAGTCCCTTTTAATTTAACTATGAAAAATGTTGTCTAAATCCAGATTGTTGTTTAATCAGTTAAATAAGTTTTACTGCTACAAATACCTGAGGAAATGAAGAAAATATAGTGGCCAACATTTCCAAAGCTGATTCACGTCCCATCTCCATCTCGTAAGACAACTGTGTGACGTAAAACTCCAGATGTTTATCAAGGAGCTTTCCCAAGGGGTATTCCAGGATGTACTGCAGGGCTATCTTTAACAAATCAAAAATCTAAGATATAAATACTTCCATAATATACGTGTATATAAAAAAACATTGGGGAAAAAGGACAACATAAAGAAATTTAGCATCAGATGACTTTCAAAAGTCCAAAATGTTCAATTTTTTTTTAAAATAAAGTTATTTATTACACACTTTGTGTTACCTGTCTACATTCCCTCCTGACATGGGGAGAGTCAGCTGTGATAGACATACCCTCCCCCACACTTTGTGTTATGTACCCCCTTTGCTTGCGGGTCTACATTCCCTCCAATGACAGCCCTGCAAAACACACACACAGTTACCCTACATTCCCTCCTGACATAAAAAAGTCAGCTGTGATAGACATATCCACTTTCTTAGTAAATTCAACCACAATAACAGTACTTGTACTCATCACAATTTTTGAGTGCTGGTTCATATTCTCTTACTCCATTTTAACTTTTTAAAAAAATTTTAAATCATTAATTTATACAGTTAATAAATATTTCAAAAATTGTTACAAAAAAAAAATCAATGTGAATAAAAATTTCCCAAATACCTTTAGAAGAGAGAAGGCAGTGCTTTGTCTGTTGTAATCATACAAGTCTTCCTCACAGAACGTCAACAGAACTTGGAGTTGGGTTTGATTCAGTTTGTAATCTTCAATCTCTAACCAATACTGTTATTCCTTACATAAATCATGTATGATTTAGAAAAATAAGGGGGGGGGGGGGTTGAATTATTTTTTAATTAAGAGTAAGTTTGTGATAAGATACAAAGTTTTACCTTAAATGCCATAGAAATAAGCTCCAAGTTCTCTCCCTTAGAAGCACCTGCTAAGTCATAGTTCTTCAGAATAACAAACATTCCATTGGCCAGTTTCCTGATGTTATCATCCACAGACGGTAATTTGAATTTCAGTAACCAACACATGGCATCTCAGACTTAAAATTTTAATCTGAAAATATATTATCATGTTTTTACACCTTAAATATTTCAAAGAGATTGTTTATCAAAGGTTGATAAAATCAATCATTTGATATAAAAAATCTTCACCTTTATTTTAGAACAACCCTGATATGTTTAGAAGAGACAGTCCACTAAGATGGTGATTTTGTAATTTACAGTGGTTCTCCTCTGTGGCCACCAGGCGGCCCCTCTTCAGACACAGACACAGGAGCTGAAGACCAAACTCCACCAATACATGGTTGTTGGTCTTCTTACTCAGTTTAGGTTTGTCTTCTCCACGCTTCGGTTCCTCTGGTAGGAGCAGACAACTTGGGGGTCTAAAGGACTGAGTCTCTTTTTCTTCAGTTTTCTTTCGCTTGCTGAAAACATTTCTCCAAAATTAGCATTAGCTCCATTCAAAACAATGCCCTATTTATGTAAATCTCACATTAATGACTCGATCAATGTAAAATATGACCAACATTTCAATGTATTGTAAAATCACATATTTTTGTGGGAGTAATTTTTCGAGGTTAGAGAAAAAATTGACATTGGCCAGATTTAATTTCCTGATGTTATCAGCCACAGAGTAGTAATTGAATAAAGAATTCAGTAACCTAACACAAGTCATTTTAAACTTAAATATTGTTAATTTTAAAATATTGTGATTTTATAAAACATTACTTATGGGAAAAAAAGAGAGATTACATAAAAATTTTGGTAAAACTTTTTATAATAGAAAGTTTTAAGAACAGAAAACGGAAAATTCTTTTAAAACATCTTATTAATTTATTGTTGTCCAAAAATATATATACATGTAATAGAACTGTCTATCTCACAAATTTGTAAAATAATTGATTTGTCTGTCACAGCTAGATATCCTTATATACAAAAAACTAAAATCTCAATTTTTACTAAATTTTTTCATAAGCGATTTGCAACTGAAACATTGAATCTTTATCATGTATTCATGTTTCATGTTATTATGCCAAAAACTAAGAAAAGATATAAGGTACATTTAATCATTCAGAGACTAAAATTTCAAGATAGTGATGCTTAAAAGTCCATTTTAAAGGGTTCTCCCCTTTTTTCAAGAGCTGGAGTTTGGACAAGACTATTTAGGTCGCTGCATTAAGACAATTCACCAATACATGGAACTATTCTTTTATTAAACAGAATTATGACCAAATTGCCATTTATATTGAATTAAATGGTTGCAAAATGGTAGCAGCGGGACACTTGGAGGTTTGAGGTGGTCATGAATTTTCTGGGTCAGTTTTCGATTTGCTTCGAAAACAACACAAATTAAACCCCCATGAAAATTAGTGATTTCACAGTATGCACAAAGGTATTTTAAAAATGCCTTTCACACTTGAGAACAGTTTTGCCCCGCTGTAAATTTGCCTACATTCTTTCATTTTTTTTTTAAAATAACTTCCGGTAAATGTATTTGATTTTGCACCATTTTAAATTTTTTCCCATTTTATTTTTTAAAGGAAATAAAATTTTAATGTACATGTATACAGAAATTCAACCTACCTCTGTTTGTCAGAGAGTTGAGGAAATGACTGAGTGATCAATCCGTGGGTAAATATCATCAGAGACTCTGTATCCAGTCCTGGGTTGTCCAGTAACCCTGTCACCACTTTCTTCAGGACTTCCTGTACCTTTCTTGCTATAGTGTGGCTGTGTGTAGTATCTAGCACCTGCAAGAAACAAAGAATTTTTAATTCAACAGAATCCTTAATCAAGTGCAACAAATCTATGTTAACACAGTAGTATAACTAGAAAACTGACCAGTCAGGAAGGGCCCTGCCATGGGGTAGAATTTAATAAAGATGCAGTTTACAGAATGATTAAAAAATATATGAAGAAATAAGCAACAGCAAGGCAACTGTATTCTTAAAATTTCAAGATAATTTTCCTGAATATCCAAAAACCTGTAGATAATATCCTTGTATTTACATTAGGCATTAAAGAACAACTTAACATTGAAGGTATACTTAAACAATAATGAAGCTAATTGTGTTATATAAAATGTCAGTCTTCCACACACGCACATACTTATAATGAATTTGCTTCCAACTTCAATACTTTAAACAGCAGTTGCCCCCAGACAAAGGTTGAAATTCACTTATATATAAATATATATAAAGATAAAAATTCAGGCAAATTAAATTTTCAGCAGCATATGATATAAAAAGGGATTAATTTCACCTCTCTATCATTTTCTTCTAAAGTTCAATAAGAATTTTTCAGTATTAATGATAGAATAGGGTTTTTATCAAAATTTACCTGAAAAATTTATATTTTTCTTGAATTTACATAAAGGAAAAAAAATTAACAATCAAAGATATGTCTTCTTTAAACTATTTCTTGTTTTAGAATTCAATGAAATCATAAATATTGTGTAGGGTATTCAAACAAAAATAAAGGTATAAACATTTATATCATTAAATCCACATTTTAGAGTGTCCATAGCATTCCAAAGTTTAATAACTTCAAAACAAAAAAAAATTCAATATATAAATCACTTTACAAGCGGGGGATATAATGAAGGTAAGACCAGCAAAAGATAATACCTTTACAACGTGTTTTCAAAGGTCTGATTAATATTCACTGGATAGGTACACAGTAGGTAATGAATCATACGTTTTAAAAAATATTGAAATAATATATGCATCCCTTTGAATGTTTGTCATATGCTTTATTCATGCCCCACCATGTACATGGGGGGGGGGATACTATGAAGGAAGTGAAATAGGATTTCAAATTCACTGAGACAAGGAAAATTTTTACACATCCGGTTTTCCTTTTCTTTTATTTTGCTTGTCAGGTTTTTTACAGGTAGACATTTTCGTTATGCACAGAAGTGTGCAGTCCCCACCACCACTTTGGATTTGCTTCCAACACCAACACTTTACCTTGTTTTGTAGAGTCAATCTTTAACAGGTTAAAATTTACAGTTGTATATATATTTAATAATATCATACAAAATTTACAAAAAAAAATTTAAATAAAGGTAAGGATTTTTGCAATGCGATATACATGTACCTGACGTCACAAAGTGTTTTCAAAGGCCTGATTAATATTCATGGATAGGCAGGGTTGACAGTAGGAAATGATCACAGTTTCAAAGTGTAAATTAGAAATAAAAAATATGTGAACATAATATTTTCATATGCTTCATTCATTTCCTAATTTTAAATAAGGATAATGCAAATTACAAATAATAGATTGTTTTCAAATTCACGAGATATAGAAATTTTATTACACATCAGTTACAAAGTAAACTATGCAGACCATTGTGTCAATATCACAGGTAGACATTTAAATTGCTTAATGTATGGTGTGTTTATTCTAAGCACACACCTAAAGATAATAATACATACCCTTTAACATACAAATCAGGTCGCCTTCATGTTTTGTAGAGATAATCTTTAACAGGTAAGACAAACTGTGATCATGTTTAAAATATATGTAAATTATTCCAATTTAATCTTTTTGTGCTTTCTTGTTCCTTCAAATATATTTATGTATATATTTCTCATAAGGCAGAATGATAACTGTGTATTTTTTCATTATTGGCACAGGTTCAAAAAACTCCAAGAACTTAATTAGAGAGCCATGGCAACATCATCAGATCCTCATAACAGGGCACAAGATGTAAAACGCTGTCAACTTTGCCACGGAAAAGATAGAAACTCTGCTGCAGAAACTGTGTGTAACACCTGTCATGTTGATCTTTGTAAGGACTGTGTAGGTAACCATGTGATTTCTAGTCCCACCATCAGACATGACGTTGTTACTTTTGAGTTCAAAAAATCTGAAGTCATTCCACCACAATGCAGTGTCCATGGTGAAAAACAATGTGAAATGTTCTGTGAACAATGTGAATCCCCAATATGTCAGAAATGTCTAGCCTCTGGATCCCATGAAAATCACACTGTGCCACCAATTTCTGAAATTTATAGCTCTAAACAGGAGCTTATCAGAAAAGATCTACAAGAACTTGAAACTAGTATTTCACCTGTTTATGAATCAATACTTACAGAAATGAAAGAAATGTTATCAAGAATTGAACAAAAACATGCTGAAAGAAAAAAAGCCATTGATGAAATTGGAAAAACATTGTGCAAGTTAGTAGATAAGGTTATTGAAAAATATCAGAGTGATGCAACAAAAGTGGAAAGAGAGGATGTTAATGAAATTAAGACCCTGGAAGCAGATTTCCAGAAATGCTTCTTATCAATTCAATCAAAAATGGATGAAAACAAACTCATCCTTGCCTCGAATGATTCATCTAAACTTGTCAATTACACTTCAGAGAATGAAAAGTTCAGAACTATCCATTCCAGATTTGAACTAACAGTGCAAGACTTCAGTCTCAAAAAACTCACAGAACAAGCATTGTGTAACTTAATTGGTAACATTCCAAAGTCAATGAAATCTTTCATTCAAGGACAGGTTCTAAAAGCTCCCCAATCCAATGCAGAAAAAGCTGTAAAGGAGTTTCTTGATTTGCCACTTACAATAGGAGATATAAATACAGATGAAGAAATATGTAACATAGCTTGTATTCCTCAAACAGATCAATTCTTGGTCAGTGGATTCAGTGGAATCATTAAACATATGAACAAAGAGGGGGAGGTGTTAAGGAAGATCACTAAAAAGAATATGGAACCATGGGCGTTGTCGGTCAGAGAGGGACATCTAGTGTATATTGATAAGGAGAAGAGTTTAATTAACATTGTGAAGGGTGATGAGATAAAATGTAAACTACTCAAAGAAACAGAATGGAATCCAGATGCTATCTGCTGCACCTCTACTGATGACCTCTTAATTCATACTACAATTATTTCAAAATGGACCAAGTATAGAAAAATCGTACGTTATTCTTTCTCTACAATCACACAAGAAATAAAATTAAAAAATGATGATTTCTCTTCATTATTTGTGCCCCATATTGATAAAAACAAAAACCTTGACATTGTACTGAATGATCAAAGTTCAGTTTTAGTGTTAAACAATGAAGGACATTACAGGTTCAACTACAAAGGAATGAAATACAGAAACTTCACTCCACAAGGTATTACCACAGATAGCATGTGTCACATCCTGATTGCTGACATTGGTAATAATATTATACACATCATTGATCAGAATGGACAATTCCTTCTGTGCATAGACAACTGTGTATTATACGAACCATGTGATCTCAGTATAGACTGCAATGACATTTTGTACATTGCTGAATACCATAGAGTGAAACGAATTAAGTATATGGAATAAAGGATATATGTGTTCATGCAGCCAAATAAACTGAATGATTTAGTTATGAACCTCAAAGTCCAAAACGGGTGGACAAAAAACAACAGTGATGGGAATTAACTTTGGTAAATCCCGGTAAATAGTACAAACTTTTGCAAACACAAACACAATGTTAAAGTTGTTTAATTCTTTAACTCATTCCATCTCTTCATAAAAAATTCAGAAATAAAATAAACATTAAACTGGAAGATAAATAGTATATATACAGTATAGACCTTTCTCTAAGGTATATTTATCAAGGGATAATACCGAATCAAAAGGCTACAAATGTTTTATTATTATTTTTTTAATCAAACGTCTTAAATTTTTTCATGACGTAAATTCCATGTAGCTTATACTCAATACGTTCTTATATAAAGCAGTTATGTCATTCACATGATGACGTCACAGTTACGAGTAGCAGCTGCAGTATCTGTTTTAAGAAACATCCAGTTTATCATGTATATAAAGACTATTATAATTTTAGATTCAATTGACATTTCTTTTTAACAATGATTGATTAAAACATTATGAAAGCGACAGTTTTGCATTCAAGTGAAAAAAAAGATTCAGTTAGATTTACATTTATACTTTATTGATTCCTTTTTACAAAGAAATATTTTTGCAAATGCAGCGCATGCACAAAATAGCTTTTAAAAAATCTGGGCAATAAAAATGTTTTGATTTTTTATACAGATTTACAAGTTTTTATTATCAGATCATTAATAAATATTTTACAGGTACTGAAAATGTTTTCTTTACATTTATAAATAAGTTCGGTGTGAATTTATTGATTTGCATATACAGCACATCTCGGTTATAACGCATTCACAGGATCCTTTAAAATTCCTTCGTTATATCTGTTATTCTTTATATCGGTTTGAGGAATTAAATTAAAATTATATAGCTTGGGATCCAAGATAACTTCGCTTTATTCGTGAATTCACAATACCCCTGTTCGTACTAAATGAGTTTTGCTGTACTTTTTTTTTTCATTTGCACGATATATATTTGACAGTACCATACAAAAACTAATATACTGGACAGGTATTTCATACTAATATACACATAATTATAGTAAAACCTCGCCATCTCAACGACAGTACGAGAAAATACTTTGAAATATCAAAGGGTTTGATATATCTAAGGTAAAATACTCAATAAAAACCAAATAAACTAAATTTGCCCAATCACTTTAAGTGGAGTGATGAATGCCATGAGAGATTCTTTACTGATGACTTGTGCCAGTATTTTGTACGAGTCGTAACTTTTTATGAACCTGGCATCAAACAGTTTACTAGTAACACCCGCCACCTCCTTCTCCTCAGCCACTTGTCCGAATAAATCTTCATGGAAAACTTGATTGATAAATAAACACATTTATCTGAGAATTAAAAGATTTCAAGATCTACATATTATTATTGAGTGTATAGCTTGGACTGCCTATTACCTAACTAGCAGAATTTAGCAAGGATTCAATTTCGGTGGCGATAGAAACTAAGAATAACGCCTTTCATGATAATCGCGGTTATATTCTTTTGCAGGGCAAATTAATAACATTTGGTGAAATTTTTGATGATAGACAATTAAATGTCATATAATAAACAACTGCTTCCATGCTATATTTCACAAAAATAAATTTTGACCTGCAAATGAAAGAGTTGGGCCGCATTTAAGTCTATTTTAAGGTTCTTGATTTTAATGAATAATCCGATCACGCACCAATATTTCTTACCTTTAAAAATGTATGGAAGAACCACTGGACCAAATTTCTCAGGATTTCAATAGGATAAGTTGTACGGGTTACGTTTATAGATGGAATCAAGATAATATATCTAAAATAAGAGAGAATTTACAAAGTGTTTTACACGATTTAAATGGTATAGTATCCTCTATGGAGAATGGTGTCGATATCTTGGAATATATCTCTAATTTCACACATTGTGTGAACGAGGTTTTTGAGCCATATTGTAAATATATTATTTGTAATAAACAAAAACATAAGGAAGTAGTTACAAATAGACCCTGATTCAATGAGTGATGTAAAGAGCTGTATAGAATTTATAAAAAGAAACTTTTCATATTCAGTGTATGTAGAAGCCATTTTAATAGACAATTGTTGATTAAATGTAAAAACGATTATAAAAATGTATGAATAGGGCAAGATGTGAGTTATGGTGATGTCAAGGTAGCCAGTCATAATATCTGAGGCGCACTTCGGCCAGGGAGTTGTTTTTACGTTTTTAAGAATAATAAGCCACAAAATAATTGTAATCTTAGTGTAAAAGATTTTTTCGAACATTTAAGAAATCTAGGCGTCTGTAAAGATGTTACATATACTGATTTTTGGAATACAGAATATGATATGAATGCTGTATTTGATGAAGTTGATGTAAATATAACTGTTGAAGAGGTTGTAGAGGTTATAAGCTGTTAAAAAAGCAGAAAATCGCCAGGAAAAGATAATTTATATATGTGTGAAGACCTAAGTCCCATTTAAACAAGAATATTCAATTTTATATTTGATACAGGTAATATTTCCCTCACATGGTGTGAAGGTGAAATAGTACCTATTCTTTAAAAGGCTGACCCAGATGTCACAGATACCAATAGTGGCATTACCCTCATGAGTTGTATGTTAAAAATATTTACAACTATACTTAATAATAGACTGATGAAATAGTCCGAAAGTAACTTTATTTTAATGGATGCACTGTCTGAATTCAGACCTTGGGTTCGTACCATAGATGCAATTTTTGTACTGCAAAGTATAATTGATAAACATCTTTCCAACGGGAAAAAACTCTACTGCTGTTTTGTGGACTTCCATAAGGCATTTGATAGGTATAAATAGAAATTATCTTTTTAAAAAGCGCATAACATTAGGGATCAAGGGGAAAATGTATATGGTCTCTGTATAAAAATGTTAGGAGTTGTGTGAAATAAAAAAAAACAATTTTAGTGACTTTTTCAAAGTAGAACAAGGGGTCCTGTCTCTACTACTTTTTTCTTTATATTTAAATGATTTTGAGAAGGCTTTTATCATGTCCAATTGTCAAGATATTAGTCTCCAAGAAGTGTCATTGTTTTTAATGTTATATGCAGATGATATAGCATTGTTTTCTGATTCTCCTTAAGGATTACAAAAAAATGCTTGATGTGATTTATTCATATTGTTATGATTGAAAATTATTTGTAAATGTGAGTAAAACTAAAAGTAGTATTTAGAAAATCTGGTCGATTGAAAATATTAAATGGTTTTATAATGATGATAAAGTTGAAGCTGTTAATCAGTTTACTTATCTTGGTCTCACTTTGACATACACAGGTAATTTTCATAAAACTCAGTTAAAATTAGCTACTCAGGGGAGGAAATGTATGTTTAAACTTTTGAAGTCTCTGAAAAATGTGCATTTTAATTATGTTACTCGTCTCTCTTTGTTTGATACTTATGTAAGTAGTTTTTTTAACTATCCAAGTGAAATATGGGGATTCCAGAAAGGTGATGCTATAGAGAAAATACATTTAGAATATCTCAAAATTATGTTATAAGTGAAAAAAAATACTTTGTCATTGATGATTTATAATGAACTTGGTCGCTTACCTCTTTTTATTCAAAGATAATTTTGAATTATAAAGGTTTGGCTAAAACTATTTGAGTCAGAAATCTGTAGATCGAAATGTATATGCATGAGAGAATTGAGACAAGTTCTTGTACAAAATATAATTGGTTACTTAATGTAAAATACTTGTTATTTTCAGTAGGATTTTAAGACGTTTGATATTGTCAAAATATTACAAAAATATATTTTTTAAGAATTTAAACAAAGACTAATTGACTGTTTTCAACAAGAATGTGGTTTTTTTTTCTTCGTCTTCAAAGTGTTTTGTGTATAGATATTTAACAAATTTAACTGTGCATGCAATCACATTTAATGAAACCAATTCCATCCAAGTATATTCAATTGATTACAAAATATAGATAAAGCGCACATGTATTAATGATTGAGAAGGTAAGATTTACTCATATTCCTAGAGAGAATAGTTTTTGTTTTTGTTGTCTGATGGAGGTCGAAGATGAGTATCATTTTATTTAAAAATGTCCACTTTACCATAAGTACAGATAATTGTATATTAAAAAGTATTATTGGTATAGACCTAGCATGTATAAACTATTACAATTTTATTATCAACTGAAAATGTGAGTGAACTTTGTAATATAGGGAAAATCCTCAAAAAAGCAGAAGCACTTAGAGATTTACATCTGTAAACTGAGTATTTTTTCTATATTTAGTTAGAAATATTGTACATGTATACAAGCAATATTAACTTAAACGAAGTAGGCCTATATGTAAATATTTCATTTATGTATATTCGTTCTGCACTTTACATCCTGCATGTATTTTGTAATTATGTTATCTGATAAGTCATATGACTTAAGGAATAAATAAACAAACAAACAAATAAAAAAAAACCGCAGGTATGGTAAAATGGTCTTGGAGAGATTTCAAGATTAATTCATCATTATTAGTCTAGAACAATACATATTATAACCCTGAAACATATATTTTTGACTTTAATGAAAATGGTTTACTTTTATGCCTTCTTTGGAAAATCAATTATCACAATATATTGGTGATATGGATAGTCTTGTTTACAAGAATGTTTCAATTTTACTTACATCTCGGAGACTCCTGCTGCAAACATCCGAATTCCCTAGTTTGGATACAGGCAAAAAAATTAAGGTGCACATGAATAGTGTAGCACAAAAATTGAACCTATGATTTTTTTTTATTTGTTGCAATTTATCTCGATATATGTTGCAAAACATATTGCCATTAAATGGATCTTTGCAATATTTGTGATGAAATAATTCATCTGCCATTTTGTGATCTGTGTTTTCTAATTTTGGAAAATATAATACAATTTTATGATGATGTTGCAAAGAGCAAGTTTGGTTACCTGTTCATTTAAGTCCTGATAAAATGTATGAGAAAATACATGTATTGGTCCAAGGGAAGACTGAGATAATTTTCTCTAGTATATCCCTAGCAGTATTTCTGATATCCAAAATCGAGACTTCATAAAACTTCATACTTTTTTACGGGATTTTTTTAAACTTGAAAGCTGTCAATCTAAGAGCAAACTGGTTTTTATGAGTAAACAGATCTGGTATTTTTCTAGAAAATTATAAAAATGTTATGGATTTTACACTTTTTATACCAATGACCTTGAATAATCTGATCAAGGTCATGAGACACCAACGGGACTTTTATAATCTCTGAACCAAATACAAACTTCCAATGGTTCTCCAATTAACAAAGATGCAGTCAAAAATTTTTTTATACATCTGCCAGTGACTGTAGTCTTGTTGGAATGAAAAGACCTCAAGATCATGACAAATACCAAGGACATCAGCAATCTTTGAACTAAGTAGGAAAATCCAGAGATTCTCCATTAGAAAGCCAAGACAAGATACTTTTTTTTTACTAGTGACTTTGAACTTGCCGAATTGCCCTTGAGTTAAGGTAAGTAATTAACTTTGTGACAAAAGCAATCTCTGTACTAAGTATGAGCTCCAAATAAATCTCCATTACAATGTTATATTACCGATAAGAATTTCCAACCTGTCACCTTGAACCTGTTGGAATAACTTTGGGTCAGGGTCAAGACACACCCTGGATCACATGCAATCAATATGAGCTTCCAGTGATTCTCCATTACAAAATCAAAGATTTAACTCGAAGAATTTTATACTTTTTCAACAAGTGAACTTGAACTTCCCCAAATGATATATAGTTGGATGATAGGCAATCTCTGTACAAAGTATATTAGCGTTCCTTGTTTCTCCATAATAAATCTATACCCCAGAGAAGTTTACAGGGACAAATGGACAGAGGGATGTTAGGATGTTAGACAGTCATGAGGTCTAAGGGTTTAACGGGCATGCGAGTACATGTATATTATAGCACTGTAAATAATGAAGTAAACAAAAATTGATAGGTGAAGATATGAAAAAAAACTATGATCAGGGATCAGCAATATAGTAAGTCTAGAACTCAGTATCTATTTACCTACCGTTCATTCCAGTACAAATATACGAAAACATTTTATATACTTATGCTTTTCGTACGTTATATAATTGATATCAATAGAGTTCTGCCATCCACCAGAACATCTAACCTAGAGACCATAAATTTCACAATATTAGAAGAGACATCCTTGTTCATCATAAACATGCAATTCGTTTGTCTACTTAATATCTAGAGACAGAGAAGATGTTTGAAGAATTTATGCATTTCATATTTTTCCTTTGTTTCTTAATAAGACCATTGCCATTAATCAGTGCATGAACAACAATGAGCAAACCACGTGTGTAGATTTCTTGAACAATGGCTCTTCCATCAATTACACATACAATGACATATTCATCTTAATTACAATATTTTAACAGATTTAATTTTACTTTGAATGATTTTTAATACAGAGGTAAATATAAACAATAAAATGCTTTCTTTGATTGTTAGTACGGAATCAACGTCGCAGCTATTGCAGAAAAAATTATATAACCCGCTTATGTATTTTTTCTGCAACAGCTGCGACATTAATTTTTGAACATGTACTAACAAACAAATAAAGCATTTTATTATTTAAATGATTAACAGAGTACAGGCATAACACCAAAGCCTATCCCAGACACTATAATTGTCACAGTGAAAAGGTGAAGATAAGTGAAGATAAGGCGACAGTATGGAAGCCCATTTAGGACCTATCGAAAAATATTTTTGAATCCGATATAACGAATTAAACTCGTTTTAACGGATTCTAAAACTTGTTATAACAAATTGAATTCAATGAAACAAATTCCATAATTTGTTATCATGAATTAAATGCGTTACAACGAATTCGACAAATCGTTATATCGAATTCATATATATTTTTCTATAAACCCTGTTTATTGAATTCGATCAAACGAATTTAATTCCTGATAACAAACCTTTGAATTTGTTTAAACGAATTTAATTTGTTATTGGCTACCTTGGTAATAAACACCATGTTTTTGATGATTTGATTGGCTAATTCCTCTGTCAGAAACTGTGACTGTAGCTGGGATATCCAACTAAAACAGAAATAAAAAATTGGTAAGAAAATATTTACAAATAGAGAAAACAGAAATGAAGTTTATATATGTTGTATGCTGTACCTTTTTGATGGAGTCAGATTTAATGAAATCACCCTGAGCAGAACTAGAAGGCTGTAAAATTTCCTCTGGAGTCCATGCAGCAAACAAAAGACCAATCAGTTGACAGGATGCTAACCGCACCCACATATGTTCGTACTCCAAGTGACTCACAACATATTCTACAAAAGTGAAAACTCATCACTGAACATTACAAAAACTTTGAAATATTTTCTGTCTTTATCTAGCACAAAAGTCATAGTAGAAATAGTGAAATTCATCTGAATCTTACATATAATCGCCTTGGTTCAAAAAAACATTCTGAAATCAATTTCATTTGGAAACGAGAAAAGTAATTGAAAATTAGATTAAGGTTTACCCCATATGATGTTCATTTCTTCTGTCCATTTAACATCCCTGATTATGTCACATTCTCTCAGTAACTTTAGGAGTGTATTTAAACAGTTGAAAAGTAGTCTGTCTTTCTCTGTTTCTCCATCAGAACTTAGGGGCTAAAAATAAAACAATAAAACTTATCCTTAAAAATGCTAAATGCTGGAACAAATCTGGGCAATGAGATCTCCATATTTGATAAACTCAAAAAAGAATTGTGATTTTTTTAATGAATTTTAAAGTAAAGCAGTTTTCTCCAAAATAATATCATTCTGTTCATCAATTTTACAAAAAATATTAGAAATATGCATGTAATAATATAATGTATAATTATACTGAGAGAGCAAGAAAAAAATACACACATTTTCTTCATATCTTCCTGGGTCTATCTGCCGTTGAATTAAAGGTAATATCACAGACAATTGGTGGGAAAACTTTGTGGACTCTACTTCTATAAATAGACCGGTCAGCTGAGCAGCAAGGATTTGATGGTTTTTCTATAAATATTAATATTGATAAAGATCTTAGTGACCATGTACTACTAACTGCTAAGACAGAGATGAAAAAGTAGAAACTCAATTTTTTTTTTAAATACCTTGTCATCTGTAAACCACCTCTGGGTGATGTTAAAGAGTTCCTTTCTTGAATTGTGATCTATCTTTAATGTAAATGTAAACAAAACACAAATATAAATAACAACAAAATCCAATGATTGAAACAGCAAGAAGCCCAGGGGCCACATCACTCACCAGAGCAATTGGCAAGGAAAAAGCACATATAAGATCAGAACTGAAAGTTTACTAAGGGTAGGGGGTGGAGGGGAAGGGGCCTTGAATTTTAACCGCCAGGGGATCATGATTTGAACAAACTGGAATGTACACTACCTGAGGATGATTCCCTATAAATATCACTAAGCATGACTTTAAAGTACTTGAAAAGAAGATTTTAAAAGGTTTTCCTAGATTTTTCTATGTAAAACGTTGATCAACCATTTTGCCCCACCCTACCCCAAGGGGTCATGATTTGAACAAAATTGAATGTAAACTACCTGAGGATGATTCAACATGAGTTTCATCTTTCCTGGTCTAGTGGTTCTTGTGAAGAAGATTTTTAAAGATTTTTCCTATATATTCCTATGTTAAACTTTGATCGACCATTTTAGCCCCACCCTACCCCCGGGGGTCATGACTTGAACAAACTTGAATCTAAACTACCTGAGGATGATTCCATATGAGTTTCATCTTTCCTGGCCCAGTGGTTTTTGAGAAGAAGATTTTTAAAGATTTTTCCTATATATTCCTATGTAAATTGTTGATCAACCATTTTGGCCCCACCTTACCCCCGTGGGTCATGACTTGAACAAACTTGAATCTAAACTACCTGAGGATGATTCCACACCAGTTTCATCTTTCCTGGCCTAGTGGTTCTTGAGAAGTAGATTTTTAAAGATTTTTCCTATATATTCCTATGTAAAATGTTAATCAACCATTTTAGCCCCACCCTACCCCTGGGGGTCATGATTTGAACAAACTTGAATCTAAACTACCTGAGGATAATTCCACGTGAGTTTCATCTTTCCTGGCCCAGTGGTTCTTGTGAAGAAGATTTTTAAAGATTTTTCCTATATATTCCTATGTATAACATTGATCAACCATTTTGGCCCCACCTTACTCTTGGGGGTCATGATTTGAACAAACTTGAATCAACACTTCCTGAGGGTGATTCCACATGAGTTTCATCTTTCCTGGCCTAGTGGTTCTTGAGAAAAAGATTTTTGAAGATTTTTTCTTTATATTCCTATGTAAAACGTTGATTAACCATTTTAGCCCCACCCTACCCCTGGGGGTCATGATTTGAACAAACTTGAATCTAAACTACCTGAGGATGATTCCACATGAGTTTCATCTTTCCTGCCTAGTGATTCATGAGAAGAAGATTTTTAAAGTTTTTTCCTATATATTCCTATGTTAAACTTTGATCGACCATTTTGGCCCCACCCTACCCCCACGGGTCATGACTTGAACAAACTTGAATCTAAACTACCTGAGGATGATTCCACATGAGTTTCATTTTTCCTGGCCTTGTGGTTCATGAGAAGAAGATTTTTAAAGATTTTTCCTATATATTCCTACGTGAAACGTTGATCAACCATTTTGGCCCCACCCTACCCCTGGGGGTCATGATTTGAACAAACTTGAATCAACACTACCTGAGGATGATTCCACATGAGTTTCATCTTTCCTGGCCTAGTGGTTCTTGAGAAAAAGATTTTTTAAAAATGCCATTAATTTTTTCTCTAATTCATAATTATCTCCCCTTGGAAAAGGGCGTGCCTTTCATTTGTACAAACTCCAATCCCCTTTACCCAAAGCCTTTGGCTCAGGTGAGCTAAAAACACACAAAATATGTGGATTTCAATAATAATCTTTTTCAACACATATTACACTGTACATTAACTCTGATAATGTGATAAATCAAAATGTCTGAAAAAAGGATTTCTATTCTTTTAAAATCCAAGCATGTTTAGATACCTTTTGTAGAAGAGATTTAATGGCCAATGCTGTGAGTTTTCTACACTTTGTGGATTCATCATTAAGAAGAGCTGCTGACATGGGTATAAAGAACATTCCAGCATGATCATTCAAGATATTCTGAAAATATAACATGTATGGAGATGTTTTTTTTTTACAGCAAACACTGTTAAATATTAATATGTACTTGAAATGAACTTGCTGTTTCTAAAAAAAAAAATGAAATAAAGTGTATGAACCTGAGGGAATGAAGAAAATATTGTGGCCAACATTTCCAATGCTGATTCACGTCCCATCTCCATCTCATAAGACAACTGTGTGACGTAAAACTCTAGGTGTTTATCAAGGAGCTTTCCTAGGGGATATTCCAGGATGTACTGCAGGGCTATCTATATCAAACCAATAACCAAAGATATAAATATTTCTCAAAAATCAAAGATACAAATACTTCCATAATATATGTGTATATAAAAAAATATTGATGAAAAGGACAACATAAAGAAATTTAGAGTCAGCTGACTTTAAAAAGTCCAAAAAGTTCAATTTGTTTCAAAATTAAGTAAAATCCCACTAAACCTTCTGTTACCTGTCTACATTCCCTCCTGACATGGGGAGAGTCAGCTGTGATAGACATACCCTCCACCTTCTTAATCAACTCCAACACCTCTGGCACATTCAACTTCCGAGACAATATGGCCTGAAAAAATGTTAATCTTTCATAATTTACTTAAAAATTCATGCAATTTCTTTGGAAGCTACAGAAAAACAACAACAAAACATGCTTATAATGAAATGCCAAGGGCAGACAAATTCACAATTTTGCTTTATCTTGAGCATATTTATTAGATATGGATTTCGATAAGTTCATATTATATCTTAAAGCTTTAAGAAATACAACTTTACTTAAAATATAATTTCATCATATTTACAAAATCCCTAGGAATTTACCTTTAGAAGAGAGAAGGCGGTGCTCTGTCTGTTGTAATCATACAAGTCTTCCTCACAGAACGTCAACAGAACTTGGAGTTGTGTTTGATTCAGTTTGTAAATCTTCACATCTCTTACCAATACAGTCACCGCCTATATAAATCAATTTATGATTTAAAAAAACAAGAGGCCAAAGGGCCTTGAATCACTCTTCTGATAATTACAATCTATCACTTCTATTTGAAGCCTCTAACCCTAAGTATCCTAAGACCCAACTTGCATCAACTGACAAAGTTTGATGATTCTAAGCCATTTAGGACTGAAGATATTTTAATAAAGTTAAATGAAAAAAAAATAAGTAGGCCACATTTACATACTTTAAGATTGAATTTTTCTGAGGACTCAAGATGTATAAATAGACAAAAATCGAAGATTCTAAGCCAATAAGTATTTGATATATTTAAAAGTAGGTCACTGTGACCAACTTATTTTGTCTACATTCTCTGAAAACCAAATATGCATCAACTGACAAAGGTTGATGATTCTAAGCCAATAAGTACTTGAAATACTTAAATATAGCAATAGAATATCAAAAGCAGGTTACTGTGACCTAAATTTTAGTAGATGATTTTCGAAAACCCAATATACATCAACTGACAAAAATTGATGATTCTAAGCCAATAAGTACCTCAGATATTCAAAGTAGGTCACCGTGACCTACTTTTTGATCGGCATTCTCTGTAAACCCAAAATGCATCAACTCACAAAGTTTGATGATTCTAAACATATTAATGCCAGAGACACTTAAATAAAGCCATAAAATGTCAAAAGTAGGTTACTGTGACACTTTTTGGTCGACATTCTCTGAAAACCCAATATGCATCAACTGACAAAATTTGATGATTGTAAGCCAATAAGTATCTGAGATATTCAAAAGTAGGTCACCGTAACCTATTTTTTGGTCGACATTCTCTGTAAACCCAAGATGCATCAACTCGCATAGCTTGATGATTCTAATCCAATAAATACCTAAAATACATAAATATAGCCATAAAATGTCAAAATTACGTCATCATGACCTACTTTTTGGACGTCATTTTCCGAATACCCAATATGCTTTTACTGACAAAGTTGATGATACTAAGCCAATAAGCACAGGAGATACTTAAATAAGGCCATAAATTGCCAAAAGTATGTCACCGTGACCTACTTTTTGGTCGTCACTCTCGGAAAACCCAAAATGCATCAACTCACAAAGTTTGATGATTCTAAGCCAATAAGTACAGGAGATACTTAAATATAGCCATAAAATGTCAAAACTAGGTCATAGTGACCTACTTTTTGAACCTCATTCTCCGAAAACCCAAGATGCATCAACTGACAAAGTTTGATGATTCTAAGCCAATAAGTACCGGAGATACTTAAATAGAGCCATAAATTGCCAAAAGTAGGTCAAGGTGACCTACTTTTTGGTCGTCACTCTTTGAAAACCCAAGATGCATCAACTCACAAAGTTTGATGATTCTAAGCCAATAAATACCTAAGATACTTAAATATAGCTACAAAATATCAAAAGTAGGTCATCGTGACCTATATTTTGGTCAACATTTTTTGAAGTCCTGAGATGCATCTACTGACTAAGTTTGATGATTGTAGGTCTGAAGATAATCAAAATATACTTTTTAAACAATTTGAAAACAAATGCCTGCAAAATTAAAAAAGTAGGTCACGGTGACCTACTTTTCAAAAATATGATTTAAGGTCTGAAGATGCATCAACTTACAAGATTTGATGATTCTAAACCTGTCAGTACCTGAAATAATGGGATTAAAGGGATTAAATGTTTTTAAAAGGATAAGTCATAAAGTTCAAAAAGTTGACGTTGTTCAAGGACCCAAGATGCATCAACTGACAAAGTTTGATGATCCTAGGCCTTAAAGTGTCCAAAATATGCCTTCAATTCAATCTGAAAACAAATGCCCGCAAAATTTAAAAAGTAGGTCACAGTGACCTACTTTTGATTTTACATGATGTGAAGTCAAAAGATGCATCAACTTACGAGATTTGATGATCCTACTCCTTATAGTAAGCAAAATATAAACGTTTTTATTAATTCTAAATCTAGGTCAACTTTGAAGTGACCTTGAGACCACGCCCTTTGCCCCAGGGTAATTCCCTGTGCAATTTTTAATCTTTGACATATCTCAATCCTTGTATGTAAGTTTGGTGAAAATCTGACTGGTGGTTATGGAGAAAAAGATTTTTTAGCAACCAGTACTTTTGGTTTTGTTTTCCTGATTATCTCCCCTTGTTTAAGGGTCCCAACCCTTATTTTAGTATAAATGGTAGCCCTTGGGCCAAGGATACCCTGTGATAAATTTGAGACTGATTGGCCAAGGGGTTCTTGAGTTATGGCCCATATTCTAACAAGATGCCCAGGGGCCACAGCGCTCACCTGAGCACATCAGGCTTGAATTTACTCCCCCCCCCCCCCTCCAGGCGTTCATCATTTGAACAAACTAGAATCTACACTACCTGAGGATGATTCCATATAAATATCACTAATCATAGCTTTGAAGTACTTGAAAAGAAGATTTTTAAAGGTTTCCCTATATATCCCTATGTAAAACTTGGGTCGGCCATTTTGGCCCAACCCTAGCCCCGGAGGTCATGATTTGAACAAACTTGAATATATATCTACACTACCTGAGGATGATTCCACACGAGTTTCATCTTTCCTGGCCCAGTGGTAATTGAGAAGGATTTTTAAAGATATTTCCTATATATTCCTATGTAAAACTAGGGTCGGCCATTTTGGCTCCACCCTTGTCCCGGAGGTCATGATTTGAACAAATTTGAATCTACACTACCTGAGGATGATTCCACATGAGTTTCATCTTTCCTGGCCCAGTGGTTCTGGAGAAGAAGATTTTTAAAGATTTTTCTTATGAATTCCTATGTAAAACTTGGGTCGGCCATTTTGGCCCTACCCTTGCCCCAGGGGTCATGATTTGAACAAACTTGAATCTACACTACCTGAGGATGATTCCACATGAGTTTCATCTTTCCTGTCCTAGTGGTTCTTGAGATGAAGATTTTTAAATATTTTTCCAATAAATGTATTTTCCTATGTAAAACTAGGGTCGGTCATTTTGGCCCCACCCTTGCCCCGGGGGTCATGATTTGAACAAACTTGAATCTACACTACCTGAGGATGATTCCACATGAGTTTCATCTTTCCTGGCCCAGTGGTTCTGGAGAAGAAGATTTTTAAAGATTTTTCTTATGTATTCCTATGTAAAACTTGGGCCGGCCATTTTGGCCCCACTCTTGCCCCAGGGGTCATGATTTGAACAAACTTGAATCTACACTACCTGAGGATGATTCCACATGAGTTTCATCTTACCTGTCCTGGTGGTTCTTGAGAAAAAGATTTTTAAAGATTTTTCCAATAAATGCATTTTCCTATGTAAAACTAGGGTCGGTCATTTTGGCCCCACCCTTGCCCAGGGGGTCATGATTTGAACAAATTTGAATCTACACTACCTGAGGATGATTCCACATGAGTTTCATCTTTCCTGGCCAAGCGGTTCTGGAGAAGATTTTTTAAAAATGCCACTAATTTTTAACAAATTCATAATTATCTCCCCTTGAAAAAGGGCGTGGCCCTTCATTTGAACAAACTTGAATCCCCTTCACCCAAGGATACTTTGTGCCAAGTTTGGTTGAAATTGGCCCAGTGGTTCTTGAGAAGAAGATGAAAATGTGAAAAGTTTACGACGACAACAACGACAACGACAACAACGACGACAGACAATGGACAAATTTTGATCAGAAAAGCTCACTTGAGCCTTCGGCTCAGGTGAGCTAAAAAGTTAACGCACACCGCACAAATTGCCATAGCATTAGCTCTTTGAGCCTTTGGCTCAGAAGAGCTAAAAATTGAGGGGAGGGAGGTATTGAGGTTTTTTTCTTTAAATCAATAGTAATAGTTGTGATAAGATGCAAATTTTTACCTTAAATGCCATAGAAATAAGCTCCAAGTTCTCTCCCTTAGAAGCACCTGCTGAGGCATAGTTCTTCAGAATAACAAACATTCCATTGGCCAGTTTCCTGATGTTATCATCCACAGACGGTAATTTGAATTTCAGTAACCAACACAGGCATCTCAGACTTAAGGTGTTAATCTGAAAATATACTAATGTTTTTAACCTTTGGGTTTAAAAGAGAGTATTTTTGGGAGTTGAACTATGTTCAATCTCCCATGGTCATCACACATTTAACATGCGCAGTAATTTGTGTTGAATATATAGAGCCGAAAGCGAGGCTACTGTGTCGGCCAATTTACTCCAATGATATTCAACAGAAAACATGCATAAACATCCGCCACAAATAGTTCATGTCATTTTCTCCTGATTTGATCTAATTTTCATATTACGAAATGTAATAAAATGTACTGATAAAGTAATTTTATTTTGAATATTAGATTTCGTTCAAAGTAAAACTAAATTATAAAGAACCTCAAAAGTTTTTCGTTATAGAACTCATTTTTAGTGTGGCATAATAACCATACACTGAAAGAGAAACGAACGACAACTCTTCATACTCTAGTCTTCCCGACGCCCGACGGTCCCGGATTTTTCGCAATTTCTTTTTTACAGGTGCTTAGAATTTATTCAAACTTTTCATGAATATTTTCTTTGTTTAAATGAATTCATTAATGCATAAAAATTTAGGAAACATGCATATTTATTACTAAATTAGCAGTATCACCTGTCAAAAGCGCTAAATCTAGTATTCTGTTATAAATGTTAAAACCAAAAACGGACACAGATGTTTTCTGAAATCGCGATGAAAAACAAAAATGAAGTATATTATTTTCTAATGAAAGGAAAACGTCATTGACTTACCAGATAATGTGTACGCACACAAATCTCACATATATCACTGTTTTTATGTTTGGTCATTAAATATTTGTTTTTAACGAACTTGGTATTGCTTTTTTCTTCACAATATTAAAAAAGATAAAGTTCTGACGTATTCCATGTATAATGTTCGTTTAATTGAAATACATTTATATTCACAGAGAAGTTTTATATTATTATAACAAACCTGTTACCTCTTAAAAGGATGGTGTGTTAAAATTCATATTTTATCAACATTGATATTATTCCTGCGAAACTGAAATATTCATAACACATGGGTAAAGGTGCCATGGAAAAATATACACAAATTTGAAGACTGTGAGCAGTGAATTATATAAATGATCAATAAGGGTGAAACGTTTACTGAATTTTGTAAACGTTTAAACATATAGCAGTAAACGAAACGGTACCGTTTAAACGGGTAGGGCTGTGCAATATTACCGGTATATCGGTATATTGCGGTATTATCCACCACGATAATATATCGCGATATGAAAATCAGATACCGGTATTTCACGATATTTATAAAAATATTAAAAAAAAAAACTCCTTTATTGTAGAAACTGCTGAAATAAAACTTGTAACTTCCCCAGGTCTTTTCAATCTAGTTAAAAAAATACTTCGTCAGCTTTCGGAGAGAGAGGGAGAAAGAGAGAGAGAGAGAGAGAGGAAGCTTTTCATTCATTGACGCAATTTTAAATATCTTACTTTAAAATAAAATTGATAATTAACAAAAAGACTTTTAAATAAAATTAATAAGAAAGAAAATATGAAACATTTTTACAGGGTGTATACCATATGTGTACTGTGGTTCTCAAAATCTTATGGAATCTACACGATCGACGATAAATGTTAAGTTCAAGATACATATTACAAATATATGGCCATCCATGTTTTCTCTTGATACAGTGTTGCTTTTTATTATATTTTAAACACGTTTCATGCCATTTTAAACACCTTCATGCTATACCAGGAGCATGTATATTAATTATTAAAACAACAGAAGTAGGCCAATGCAGTTCCTGATCGTATGTCATAATGTGAAATTAGGTCGGGTCAGACTAAAACACCAAACGCCTGAAAATAGGTCACACTTTCTTTCTGGCTTTAATTTTATTTTGTGACCACATAGAATTTCCATATAGCATGTATTGTTTTAATCATTAAGTTACATTTAAAGCTATTTCAATAAAACACCCCCCAGTCCCCCCCCCCACCCCCCTAAAAAAAAAACGTATAAAGAGTATACTATGCATAAACTTTTTTTTTCAATTCGAAAATACATCAAATGAGTACATTTTGTTTTAATATTTTACCTGGTATTTGATTAAAAGTTATGATTAAAAGTTATAATTATTAATGTCTTATCCCTGCCCCCTTTAAAATTTATAGAAAAATTCAAATAGTATTTGAATTTGACAGCATTTTAAACTTTCTGCACAAATTTATTAATGATAATTAATCTACAATATATCGCAATATATTGCAATATTCAACATAAAATATTGCAATATATCACAATATGGTTTTCACTCGCAATACCCAACTCTATAAACGGGAGATATTCTTTGTTGGATTTTTATGGCTACTAACTCATGAAACTCGAATTTAATAATCGATTCTTTCACTTTAATATAAGTGTGAGTTGTTATTACAATTTCATTTTTGGTCATTATGACTTAAACATAAGAATTGGAGGCGCATTAAACTCATTCACTTTCTACCTCGTCACCCAACTGCTTGGTGTGTTTGGCTACATACCGTACGTAGAAAATAGAATTGTAAAGATGGATCTTTTAATCACGAAAAAAGTAAAACAAGACCTGCTGACTGTATCGAAACACTTTTCAAAGACTTGTGGAAAATGTATTATATTAATTTAATCAAAATAAATCAAGTTTTATATTTCAAGTGTCGTAAAACATCGCTAGTATTGGCAACTCGGAAATCGGAATTAAATATGTTAGACCGTATCGGGTTTTAGATATTTTTATTCAATATGTTTCCGGTTTAGATTGTTGCTTATCAAATGGTCAAAGACGGTGTTTCTTTTGTAAATTATGAAATAAAACAATTTGTTTGTGTTAAACTTTATTTCTGATAGACATTGATAATGACCTTCGTGTAAACATTTACTCAAACTGTAAACGTTTAGAGCATATAATCGAAACGTCGTCGTTTACACGTGTAATCGTTTCACCCTTAATTATCAACTGCCTCTACTATGAATATAATGGCAGTGTCCATCTTTTGCAATTGGAAACCCAAAATATGTGTAGGATGAAAAAGTAATAGATGGCGCTCAACAGCAATATGTAATAAAGATTCTTTGAAAATTTCATTCAGTGGTGTAAGAGGAGTTGCGAATAAGAGATGGGTATACCTAAAGCGTAACAAACAGATGGACGGAAATCCCGATTAATAAATACCCTCCCGCTTTTCAAGCAGATGGTATAAAAAAAAAGGACTAATGTAGGCAGGCAAGCATTATGACCCATCCATTTTTTCACTATTCAATGTCTCTGAATGTCTTTCTCAAGATTGTCTTGCAACTCAAAAAATTTGAATCAGTTGTCTGTATTTGAAATAATAATAATATTGTTCACTAACCTAACCTCCCGATCAAAGATTTTATTTTACACCATGTTCAACTCCCATGAGTGCTTTCAGTACTTTGATTATCAGAAGGTTTCTTCAGACAATTCATTTTACTAAGAATCCATGAATCTAGTCACCTCTATTTCATATCAACTTACCCTGATATGTTTAGAATGCAGAGAGTCCACTAAGATGGTGATAAAAGGGTCCACTAGTTTACAGTGGTTCTCCTCTGTGGCCACCAGGCGGCCCCTCTTCAGACACAGACACAGGAGCTGGAGACCAAACTCCACCAATACATGGATGTTGGTTTTCTTACTCAGTTTGGGTTTGTCTCCTCCACGCTTAGGTTCCTCTGGTAACAGGAGACAACTTGGGGGTCTGAAGGACTGGGTCTCCTTTTCTTCTGATTTCTTTTGCTTACTGAAAACATTTCTCCAAAATTAACAAAAGCCCTTTTCAAAACAATGCTCTATTTTTGTAAATCTCATATTTATGACTCAACATAAAATCTGACTGACATCATTTCTGAAATCCAATGCATGTACAAATGTATATAAAAACTGCCTTTAACACGAGAATAGTTTTGCCCCATTTCAACTTTGGCAATACACTGTGGTATGTAAATGATCTTTGATTCTGCTTCATTTCATTTTAAATATTTGCCCCTTTTAATGTAGGCAAAAAAAAATACAAAAATAAAATTCCAATGAATTCAGAAATTCAACCTACCTCTGTTTGTCAGACAGTTGAGGAAATGACTGAGTGATCAATCCATGAGTAAATATCATCAGAGACTCTGTGTCCAGTCCAGGGTTGTCCAGTAACCCTGTCACCACTTTCTTCAGGACTTCCTGTACCTTTCTTGCTACAGAGTGGCTATGTGTAGAATCCAGAACCTGCAAGAAACAAAGAATTTTTAAATTAACAGAATCCTTAATCAAGTGCAGCATGTATCATGTATATGTTAACACAGTTAGTGTAATGAAGACTACTCAAATAAGAAAGGCACCACAAAGAAAGAGACAACCCACCCCCTCCCCCTTCCTCCCCCAAAACAGGAAGAATTACTTTTACAAAATGTTTGAATAATATACATGTGTATGCATCCCTTTTAATTTACCTTTTTTTAATTATGCCCCTCCACTTTTTGGGGGAATGTAAAAATTTTTACACACCCCCTCCCCCCAAAAAAATATATGATTTTCCTGTTTGGACAATGGAGAAATTTTCTGATTTTCCTTTTTTTCTTTTGCTTGTCATTTTATTTCTATGCTAAATTTTTTCTCCTCCAAATACCCCCCCCCTCTTAAAATTTGCTTCCAACACCAAAACTCCCCCCCGGTTAAAATTTACTTATTAAAAAATATTACAAAATTTGTGTAAAGTAAGTTTTAAGCAATAGGATATAAAAATTACAATTTATTTCACATGTACTTATGTACATTTTTAAAGCTCAACAATTTTTGTTTTTGTAAACAAATAATACAAAATTTACAAAAATTTTAAAACATTTTTTGATAAAGGTAAGACCAGCAAAAGATAATACCTTTACAAAGTTTTTTTAAATGCCTGATTAGTATTCATGGATAGGTACAGGGTAGGTAGTCAATCACAACTTTCAAAGTGTACAATTTTAGAAACATAAAATCTGATAAACCATTGCAAAAGTATGTCATTATATATGCTTTGTTCATTTCCCAACATGTACATGCATACGATGAAGAAAATTAAGGAACAACTACCCCGTATATCATAATCCCTGATATAAGGAAATTTTATTACACATCGCGAGCCAGTTCTTTAGAAGTAAACCAGGTTATTATGCAGACCCTGTCTCAATATCACAGGTAGACATTTAAATCGCTATATGCACAGAAGTGTACAGTCAGTACACACCTGGATCATTGATTATCTGTTATACCAACAGGCCGCCATGTTTTTTATTTAAAGACAAACTTTAACAGGTTAGACTATTGTAACCTACTTGTTATATAATATAGGTAAATTCCCATTTAATTAATTTTCTTTCCTGTTATTTTCTTGCTGATTTGAAAAACATATATTTTGTATACCTATTTAAATTAGCGAAATGAGAAATGTGTAAATTTTCTTTGTTGGTACAGGTAAAAAAAATCATGGCAACATCATCAGATCCCCTTGACAGAGCACAAGACATAAAACGCTGTCAACTTTGCCCCGGAAAAGACAGAAAGTCTGCTGCAGAAACTGTGTGTAACACTTGTCATGTCGATCTCTGTAAGAACTGCGTAGGTCATCATATGATCTCCAATCCAACCATTAGACATGATGTTGTTACCTTTGAGTTCAAAAAATCTGAAATCATTCCACCACAATGCAGTGTCCATGATGGAAAACAATGTGAAATGTTTTGTGAACAATGTGAATCCCCAATATGTCAGAAATGTCTATCCTCTGGATCCCATGAAAATCACAATGTACCACGTATCTCTGTATTTTACAGCTCTAAACAGGAGCTTATCAGAAAAGATCTAAATGAACTTGAAACTAGTATTGCACCCGTTTATGAATCTGTCCTCACTGATATGAAAGAAATGTTACAAAGCATTGAACAGAAACATGAAGAAAGGCAAAGAACCCTTGATGATATTGGTAAAACATGGCACAATTTAGTAGACAAAGTTATTAAAAGATATAAGAGTGATGCAACAAAAAAGGAAAAAAAGGATGTTAAAGAAATTAAGACTCTGGAATCAGATTTCCTAAAATGCTTCTTATCAATTCAATCAAAAATAGATGAAAACAAATTCATCCTTGCCTCGAATGATCTATCTCAACTTGCTAATTACACTACAGAAAATGAAAAGTTCAGAACTATTCCTTCAAGATTTAAACTAAAAGTGCAAGACTTCAGTCCCAAAAAACTTACAGAGCAAGCATTGTGTAAGGTAATTGGTGACATTCCAAAAACAGTGAAAACTTGCATTCAAGGACAGGTCCTACAAGATCCCAAATCCAATTCCAGTTCAGGAAAAGCTGTAAAGAAGTTTCTTGATTTGCCACTTACAGTGGGTGATATAAATACTGATGAAGAAATTTGTGGCATAGTTTGTATTCCTCACACAGATCACTTCTGGGTGAAGGACTTTAATGGAATCCTAAAACAGATGAACAAAGAGGGGGAGGTGCTGAGGAAGATCGAGGATACTAATCCATATGCTTTGACAGTCACCAGAGAGGGACATTTAGTGTATATTGAAAAGTTGATAAGAGTTATCAACATACTGGAGGGTGATAAGACAAAATGTTTCTTCATAGAAAATGACTGGAGTCCAGCTGCTATCTGCAGCACTTATACAGATGACCTCTTAGTACTTATGGAATCTCCAGATACAACAAATGAGCTTTTACTGCATAGGAAAGTTGTACGTTATTGTGGTACTACAGTACACACAAGAAATAATTACAAATCATATAAAAATTTCATTATTTCCTTCATTTTTGAACCATATTGATGAAAACAAGAACCTTGACATTGTATTAAGTGAGAAAGGTTCAGTATTAGTGTTGAACAATCAAGGAGAATTCAGGTTTAACTACAAGGGAATGAATTACAAAAACTTTACTCCATATGTTATTACTACAGACAGCATGTGTCACATCCTAATTGCTGACATTGTTAATGACGTTATACACATCATTGATCAGAATGGACAATTCCTCCAGTACATAGACATCTGTGAATTAAACAAGCCTTGTGATCTCAGCATAGACAGCGATGACATATTGTATGTTGCTGAAACCCAAAGTGTGAAACGAATTAAGTATATGAAATAAAGTTAATGCAGCCAAATAAACTGAAAGGTATATATATAAACTGAAACGATTATATTATGAATCTCAAAGGAGGAAATTACTTGGAAAATACTTTTGTCTCAAGGACATAAGGAGTGATTCAGGTGTACAATATTCACTGAGTTTGAAGGGAACAGATAAGTAGCACGATCCATTATACTTATTTTTGTCATCAAATCAAATTCCGCGTCTTACACTGCGCTTGGATAAGACTTCAGCATATGAATATACGAGAGTTTAGGAAAAATCGTGGATTAATGCCATAAAATTTAAACAGAATTTAAAAGAGTAATTAATATAATCTTTATTAATTATAAATAAACCATACATCCAGTTCAATTTTGAATTGTTGATGTTCTTGAAAGCAATGGTTTGTCCAAGCATCGCAACCACCAATATTATGTTATATGTACCATGTATACATATTTCTTAATCATTTCTGAATTCTGAATTGATATCATATTGTTCTGTTATTTGTTGTTGTTGTTTGTTAACTTCCGGTCGGTATTTAAGTTCCATGCAGTCCTATTTTAGTTTCCATGGTTGCAACAGTTCCCCTCAAAAGTTGCACTATCCAATCAAATTTTGTTTTTTGCTGCTTTCGGCCAGTAAAATTAAAACTGAACAATTCAAATTCTTAAAAAAATGAGACTGCTGAATTTTCCTGTGATTTTGAAAGACTTGACACTTTAGCATCCTTTCAAAAATATTTTGTGTACACAAACCTTGTCAAAGAGCTAGGTTCACTAGGAGACTTGGTGCTCTAATTTCCTAGCTACATGCATCTAGTTATCGGTAAACAGGCTTCGTAAAAATGCAGTACCCTTAAATTTTGCATAAAGCAGTTGTATTTGAATACATACAGCTAAGAATAAAATATGAGCACAGCCCTCATCCAAAAAATGAAACATGTTTATGATCTTCAGAAAGAGCTTTTTGTTATGTAATTGCATATTTTGGATGAGAAGTTGTGCTCATTAGAAAAAGACTTTAACTTTTGGCCAATATTTATAGGAATTTACAGAATATGATTAAAATGACACATTTCGTATGTCATGATACAGTGAATTCTTATACAATTATGTCATGTTCAATAAATTCAATAAGGAACCAGTTATATTACAACAGTTTCTTTATTTAGAAATCTGACACCACCTCATTAAAATCAAAATGCATTCAGAAAAAACACAATCAAGGAAAAACATGTTTGTAGTGCATTAATGTTTAAATATCTGCCATTCTTAATGGATGCCTCACCTCTTTCAGTGGAGTGATAAATGCTACAATGCATCAGGGATTCTTTATTGATGACTTGAGCCAGTATTTTGTACGAGTCATAACTTTTTATGGACTTGGCCTCAAACAGTTAACTTGTTACGCCCGCCTGCTTCTCTCATCAGCCACTTGTCCAAATAAATCTTCATGGAAAACCTGATTGATAAATAAACATACTTTGAAATCAGTTTTTCGTTGTTCTATATGGAAAAACCTGATGAAGAAAAAATACAACTGAGAATCGGGAAATTTCAAGATCAATTATTATCAGTGTATGGGTATGCACAAGTTGATTGCCCGTTCTAATACTCACCCTTATCAAAGCAAGAGACATCAACTTCATAATAAAGAATATTGATAAGTATAAAATTCGAAATATACCTGGTACTCATGAAGGATATGGAGATAACGAACAGTATTCAATCTCAAAGTCCATAAAACAATACAAAATAAGAGCAGAGCAAACATGGACCCCCAAAACATCATAGGTGGAATCAGGTGCCATGGAGGAGTGAGCATCCCCTGCCCACCGGTCACACCCGCCGTGTGTTCCTTGTCATGATCAGGAAATTATGGGGGAAAAAATCCGTCGTCAATTCAGTGTATAAATAATGGACTAACAATTGGTATGAAAAACGTCAGTCAGCATTTGACTCAATGATAAATTGTATTTGCTGACAAGGTCATTGTATCCACCATAGAACGTACGAAATGATGACTTTAAACGAAACTGCTGATATTCTTGTTTCATCAACTTGCTTGTCAAAACTTATCTCGTTTTGAAAATTGTTCATACGTAAAGCATGCTCTTGTGTATCGAATCAACTGATATATATATATATATATATATATATATATATATATATATATATATATATATATATATATATATATATATATATATATATATATATATATATATATATATATATATATATATATATACTCCGTATGCAGGTAATGAAGATATATTGCTGCATAAGTAAGGATAATGACCAATTGAAAAGTCAAAGTCATCTCTTCTGTCAATAAGTTTGGTTGTTAGATTACCATTAACGTCTTTTTCAAGTTAAATATCCAAGTATGAAACAGAAGTGTCAGACTCTGTGGTATCTTTTATCTCAAGTCCACCAGGATATATCGTATTGACGAAGGAATGGAAATTACCATTGTTTATTGACAATGCGTCGTCGATATATCTAAATTTCAAGTTGAAGGCCACAGCAAGTGTTTTCTTATTTTTACGCATAAGATTTTGCATAAATTCTGCTTCATATGAATATAAAAATAAGTCTACTAATGACGGAGCGCAATTTGTACCCATGGGAATTCAAATAGATTGTTGTTACCTGGTCTCCAAAACCACATAGATATTGTCACTCAGAAACTCAAGCATCTTTTTGATGTCAACTTCAGAGTACTCATGTGTGCAATCAGAATCTGTTTTAACAAAATAATTTTGCAAATGATGAGGTAAGTAAATTTACGAGTTCCATTTTTATTGAAGAAGCAGCTGTCAATGATATCAAAAAGCCTGGATTTTAATTTGTCGTGGGGAATTGTTGTGTGTAAAGTTGAAAAGTCGTTAGTTTAAGCTGCTGATTTTTGTAAAGTCTTGTGATTTCAAATTGTCCAAGAGTTCTTTAGAATTTTTTAGCATCCACATCTGATTCACACCACTTCTTGAATATTAAGTTGCACAGTACTCTTGAAGTTTTCCTTTCGCTACTGTCTATATCTTAGTGGGGAGTAACGAAAGAATATACTCATTTAATGAAATGCATTGAATATTTTGTTTTACTGAAAACTGGGAGAAAATGAAAAATATTTGATATCAAAATTCCCTCAAACAATGCAAAACAGAAGCAGAGCAAACACGGACCTCCAAAACATCAGAGGTGGGATCAGGTGCCATGGATGAGTAAGTATCCCCTGCCGATCGGTCACACCCGCAGTGTGCTCCTTCTCGTGATCGGTAAATAATAAAACATCCGCCGTCAATTCAGTGTATTAATAATGGACTAAAAATTTGTATGAAATACAGTCATCATCTGACTCAATGATAAATTGAATTTGCCAACAAGGTAATTGTATCGACGTAAGAACTTAGGAAATTATGACTGAAAAAGAGACTCATGATATTTTTGTTTCATCAACTTCTTTGTCAATAATTTAGCTCGTTTTAGAAATTGTTCTTACGTAGAGCATGTTCTTGCGTATCGAATCATCTGAGATAAATAAACAATGCAGGTGATGAAGGTATATTGCTTCATAAGTATGGGAAGTTGTCGAAAGAACAGTTAATTAAGTCATCATGTTTATCATAGAGCTAGGGTGTTAGATTACCATTAGCCTCTTTTTAAGTAGAATATCCAAATATGAAACAGATGTGTCAGACCCTGTGATATCTATTATTTCAAGCTCACCGGGATATATCGTATCGACATAAGAATGGAAATTACAATTCTTAATTGAAAATCGTTGTCGATATATCTAAATATCGAGTTGGAAGGTATAGCAAGTGTTTTCTTCTTATCACACATAAGATTTTGCACAAATTCTGCTTCATATGAATGCAAAAATAAGTCTGCTTATATAATGGTGTGCAAAGGGTAGCCATGAGCATTCTAACATATTATCGAGAGACCTGATCACCAAAAACAACATAGATATTGTCAGTCAGAAACTCGAGCATCTTTTTAATATAGTCTTCAGAGTACTTCTGTGTACAATCAGAATTTTTTTAACAAATTATTTTGCAAATGACCAATGGCAAATAGAATGTTAGTAAATTTACGAGTTCCATTTTATTGAAAAAAAACAGTTGTCAATGATATCGAAAACCTGAACCTTGATTTCGTTGTTGTGTACAAAATTGAAAAGTCGTAGGTTGTTGATTTTCGAAAAAATCTTGTGATCTCAAATGGTAAAGTTCCTTAGAATTTTAAGTATCCAAATCTGTTTTACTTCACTTCTTGAATATATTGCACATTACTCTTGAAGTTTCCCCTTCACTACTTTTTTTATATCTTATTTGGGAGTAAAGAAAGAGGTTTGGTTGAACATTTCTGGGAACCCGCTGTGTATCTTTGTAAGGATTCTTTTAAAGTTTCGGAATCCAATATACATGTAATTAAATATGGTAGTTCAATTTTAACCTTAAATATAATACATGAAGAATAATTAAGGAATGTTTTTTTTAGTTTTGTGTGAGTTATTGGTGTGTGAATCACACAAACTTGTCACGCGCTAGCGCTTCATGAAAAATAATAAAATATGCCTATGTGCAATTCTGTGTGATTCACACACCAATAATTCACACTAAACTGAAAAACATTCCTTATATTTACATTTTACCTGTTTGGTGGCAACTAAAATATACTCAATATTTGAATTTCTCGTTGTCCTACATTATTTCATTTTACCAACGTCGCTGTAGTCTCATTGTGACGTCACGTTAACGCACGTTTCTCCGTGCATATTTCTACGCGTGAGTATACACTAAAATGATTTTCAAATCAATTTCACAGTTGGCTTAGTAGAAAAAACTTAGCGAATGTAAATATTGTGTGATATATGAGATAATATTTCCATTTTTAAATTTTTTTTCTCTGTGATAACTCTTTGAAAGTTGTCGGAGTTTATTTCTTGATAATTCTGCCGGAATGTAAATTAAGGTAAGTCACTCCTGAAATTTGTTATATCAAGGATTTTTTGAGAAGTATATTTTGGATAAGTACTCATAAAGTGTAACTCAAAATCGCAAAGAAAATAGGGGGTCAGTGTGCATCCTACTGATCTACGGTACATTTAAGTTGACCTTTTTGCACTTAAATTTCATCTCTTTGGTTAATTACTTTAACCCTTATTATATGTGATCAGATGTAAGCATGGCAATAAATATAATCTTATTTTACGTAAAATAGTTTGAATACTATTTATCATAAAAAAAATCTTGCAAACTAATGCGCGTAAATTATTGTGCGACCTTTTTGCACTAAAAAAAACATATTTGGGGTATTAAAAAACTTAATAGGCAATAAAAATTTTTCTTATATCAAACTTTTTAGGACTTAAGTGCTGATCAGTCACAAGTATCGAGTAGTTTAAAATAGTGAAAGAAAAAGGTGGGGTCAGTGATATTAATTTTGAAATATTTGTCAAAATATGTGATTTTCAGGCAAAAAATGGTGTAAATTTGATCTTGACTTCTTTAATATATTTTCATTTTTTGGAAAAGTTTGTTGAGGGAAGGTGTAAAACTTGGTCTAAAAATGTAAATTAAGACCTATATTAAATATTTTTAGCAATATCAAAACGGAAAATATTTTCCGAGTAAAAGTATGTGAGGCTAAATTTCCATTACATTAAATTTTATAAATGTGCAGATTTGCAGAATTTTCTGCTAAATATCCTTCCACCAAAAGAAATAGTCCCTCATAAATCTTGCTTCTTTGTAGATTTTTGAGCAGTTTTTTCATTGAATGTTAAAAAATTTACATTGTTAAATTTAAGTATGTTATAAAAATTGAATTTTAAACAGTAGTTTTGAAGTAATAGCTTCTGCGTGAACTTTTCTAAAAAGCTGACGAGTGACTTACCTTAAGCAGGTCGATCGGTCGGGAGCTAAGGAGGCCTAATACGAATGCAAATCTCGTGCGTATCTATCTCTGTGCTTGACGCTAAGGAGGCCAAATATGCATGTAAATCTCGTGCGGCTGTCTATGTGTTTGATGTCAGTGAGCGATGACTATAGAAATTGGCATGGAAGTCCTTGTGTAATTTAAATCTGTCTACATTTTTAACGTCTAAATCTACACTTTTATTTCACAATGACATGGAAATGTAAGTAATCACTGTCTAGTTTGTATAGTATGCCTGGGACATCATCGCTAGTGGGAAACATGGGATAACTTACTCATAACGGGCTTCGCCATGTTTCCCACTAGCGTTGATGCCCTGGCATACTATACAATCTAGACAGTGATTCCTTAAACACACAGTATACATTAGCAATAGATTATAAAATTTTATAAATCCTTACTTATCGAACCTTGATTTTTTGGATACGTTGGTCTGACAGATTCGTATAGAAATATCTTTTCATTTATAATAAGTATATCTGAAAATTTCCTAGTTATTAAACTTGGTTGAGAATAAATTTCAAATTATTGATCATATGATCCATTTTATAATATCAATTCAATTTGATAATTGATTGTATTTTGGTTCTTTGGGATATTAAAAATATTCAAAACTTGCCTATGATTTTGAAGAATTTCCTCCTTGGAAAGGAAACTATGAGTATAAGCTGGATTACCACTTGTAGAATTAAATATAAGTTCTTGTAAAAAATAAAATTATATAATGAGCCTTATACAAACGCAAACAAAGATAATGTTGGTTGTTACCTGCGTTGTCAGCAGGGACCAGTACGTACTGATCAAGTAATCTATATAGATCTACTTCTTTTACCACTTCTTCATCATTGAATTCAGAAGGATAGATGGTTTTCATATTGCCCCTCAGTCTTTTAATACAAAATTTTATAAAGGATCTGAAACATTTAATCCATTCTGACAAAGTGTGAACGTCTTTTTTCATACTAGTATCTGGCCCATCGCCTGGGGTAATCTTCAACGGAATCCTTATGAAATTCCGAGACCAATTGAAGGATTAGGGTTCTCTATATTTAGTACTTTTTAAAAAAGTGATCTACGGTTCTCATTATTAGCTAAATGCATTTTGACGTCACCTGTAATAACGTGTCCAACAGAACTATAGTTATAGGGTAAAGAGGAACATGAACCTGACGGAGGATTATGTTTCAGATTCTCAGTATCCAGGCCATGTAAATTTTTGTAATTTTTATTTTGTAATCCAAAAGTTTTGAAGCAATGGTTGATGCATATTTGTAGAGGAAATGCAAGGTGTATTGTCTTTAACTTGTGGAATATGGTGGTATGTACAAGCCTGTATCCTTTCAATTCCTTTATCATGTTTATTAGCATATTGAAGTTTAATGAAAAGACAGATTGTTTCAGCTTTTGTGTAAAACGTGATGGTATATATATATATATATATATATACACGCCACGGGCGATAATGGTCATTTAGAGGAGTAGGAAACCCTAATTACTGTATGTACAAGTGCAATGAGTATTTTACAGTTTAAAACAGATTGTTTAATGCATTAATAAATAAGCTTAAAATATTCAAAAATATACATCCGAGTAACCGAGTACCGATTTTAGTATTCGATACTCGGACGTTCGATCGAGTAACCGGGTACTCGTTGACATCCCTAAAATATATATATATATATATATATATATATATATATATATATATATATATATATATATATATATATATATATATATATTGCTCTTGTAAAAATATCTTTTCAGGAAGATCCTTTTACAAGCAAAAACATATTTATGATGAGCAAGGTGGAAGATCTTAATGATTGTATACCAGAATAAATTTCTACTAGCCACTCATCCATTTATTGTTGATCGTCTTCAATTGAAATAAGGTATCATTATTCTCTTAAATAAACCTGAATCAACTCCCCCAAGGGATTTGACTGATATTGTCCCAGTGGTTCTGGAAATGTGTAGATTTTGCGGTTTGTACCCTTGATTAAGGTGGTATGGGATACCAAACGAAATTTCTCCTATATATTCATTTACCCAAATTAGGAGGATTTGAAATGCCATCACCCTTCAGTATGTTAAATCGTAATTTTAATAATTTTTTTCATTATTTTAATGAGAAATACAAAACTGATTTTTTATCATATAATTTTTATATCAAAAGCTTAATATTATAGGCAGGAGTTTTCTAATATCAAGTGTATATAAAAACAAAAATTACAAGAAATATGTCTTCGTATTTTTTTTAATTTAAAAAAAAATAAGCATAAAAAACTGGGAAAACTTAATTTCTTGAAAACAGATGGATAAAATTGCATGAAAATCTGCAATTAGAATGTATGTTAATATGTCGGCAAATTGAAATGAAGAAATTGAAAAAATATATACAAATGGAAAATATCAGATGCATTAAAATTTTTTTGGATTAAAAGATCCGAACGGAAGAGTTATCTTTCTTTATTTTCCAGGGGTTGAAAAAATCTGGGTGCTATTTAAGAAATGATTCAGCATTTTATCACCGATATAAAAATCACACTTTCTTTCATTGGTAGTTTTTAACTTAGAACTGTTTTGAAGACAATGCCTGGACAATTGCTTTCAAAACGTGTCTCATTCAAATCAAGCCATTACATTCATTTAAAATTATTCGGACTATATCCAACAGCTAGCTGATTTGTGACCACACCGTTACTTCTTGAATTAAATAACAAAGAAGACCAGCCCTGGCTAACGTGATAATTGATTGGTAATTATTAAGCACAATGTGAAATCCTCATACTTATCCATGCCTCATTGCGCACTACCGGGGTAGTGGACAGTTAAACAATTGAAAGACAGCTTTTCATTAATAGTGTTCAAAAGCTGCAATGTTTAAACTTTATGATTAACAGAGTTTGCTTTTTAAATGTCCATAGTACATGTACATGTACAATTAAAAGTAAATTTATATACTTTTTTGTCTATTTTAGCTAAAATGCCGACTTATGAGAAATTGCATTGAATTAGCTACAGTTTGTCTTTTTAAACGGTGTATCTACAATTTTTGACCCGATAAAAAGCGCTCATGCAAATCAAAACAATATTTCAAACGGAAGTACGTCATAACATGGAGATATCCCATTCTACCTTAAATGTAAATTTTGTTTACATGCTGAATTTGAAAAGTCGGTATAATATTATTTTTATGTTGTATCATACATGAACATATCATCAGATAAAATTTGATATCACAGAGTCATTATTTAGGTGAATTATTAAGATGTAATGGCAAAGTCTTTTATTTTCCGTTTCTTAATTTTCTTTGACACTCGATATTCTTCTATCTTCCGTTTCTTTGCTTCACGTTTTGCTAAATTTTTCTTCATCTTCTTTTTTGCAGCATATTGTGGATTGGAGACAGCCTGAAAAATACAAAGAAATATATGTATTAAAGAGTAGGGATTGCTTTAACTCTTAAACCCCTTTTTCAAATCTCTTTAAATTTGCAAATGATAATATAATACCTGGTAATCAATATGAAAACCTTAGCAGACTCCATTTAAGTAAGATGTTTAAGTAAATGAAGTCTGACTAGCTTTGATAAATTAATGTGAAATTATGAACAAATTTTCTTTGTTTTTTAGAACTATGATTTTTTACATTTATATCTTATTTATATATTCCAGAAGTGCTTTTTTAAATACAGATGATATTCCAAACAATGCATAATTTTTCCAATAAAATTCTATTTGATATTACTAAAAATTGATCATTGGTGAATAACTTTTGATTTGTATAAATGTATCTGTTTTAGACATGATGAAAACAGTTAAGAAATCATCAGATGCTAAAAATTTTGTATAATTTTTGTATATTGTTCATAAAATACAAAATATTATTCAAGAACTTATCATCAGAACTTAAGAAGTGTTTCCAGGTAAGTTGAGATAACAAGGTAAAATTTCTAATGCAGACCTCGACAGCATCTTTTCTTTTTCTTGTCTCCTTTCTGTCAAACTGCTCTTTGTGAGTTTTGGCAAAAAGCTGGGTGTATGTTTCCACTCCAAGAATCTTCTTAAGTATATCCAACACTTCCTGTGCAAGTCTTTTAAGTGAGGAATCTATAATTTGATCGTTATATACAAAATTTACAGGTGTATAGTAAAATTAGCTTTTCTTGTGAACCAATACATAATTGCAGGTACATGTAGTAGATACACACTGCATCACATTAAAAAAAATACTATATTACGACACCAGAGAAATTAAAGAGATTATCCCAAATTCCTTTTGAAAATACATTTTCTAAGAATTATCTTTCATTGTTCAAATTGAAGTAAAATTGAAATGTCTTGATTTAAATATTCTCTCATTTAAAAAGAACAACTCAATTTAAAATATAATATACTGTAATAGATAGTACTCTACTATTTAAATCACTATCACTGACCAGTATTTGGATTAT